>NW_026863242.1:0-29110 GCF_026571515.1 Ruditapes philippinarum
GAGGAGAAAAATCCCAAAGGGCCCAAACCCGGGGTTTTGAACCACAGACCTTTTTTTTGGCCCGTAGAGGGAAACCACCTAAAACCACGCCCTTTAAAAGGGGGTTAATCTAAAAAGCAAGGCTTTTGGAAAAGGTGGCCTATATACCTAAAAACCCAAACAAAACACTCCCCCCCTTTTTTTTTAACTTTTCGGGAGCTAGCCAGCTCTCCTGAAATTTTTTTCCCACCCCCCCCGGGTTTTACCCACCCAAAACCCCGCCCAAAAAACTTTTTTGACCCCAATTTAAAGAAAATTGGGGGCAGAAAAATCCAAAAGGGCCCAAAAACCGGGTTTGAAACACATCTTTGGGTCCGTTGGGCCGGACACCTAAACCCACATCGTTTAAATTTTTTCCCCAAAACAGCAAGGCTTTTTTTTTTTTACCAATACATTTTAATAGGTCGCCATTTTTTTTTAATGCTATAAGCAGTGAATAATAAGTAGTAAGCCGTAAGCAGTTGACAGTAAGCAGTAGGCAGTCAACATTTGCAATTCCATAGTATATTGATTTCATTAATGTTCCCAAAGAAATAATTGAGATAAATTATAAAAAGTTATGAAAGTATAACCAATTCTGTCAATAAAACCTAAATCAATACACCGCATAGTTACGAATATCGATCAACAGATCAATTGGTTTATTATGTTAATACTTACATGTAGTAAAGCCTATCTAGTCAGATTATGAACAGGTATAATATATTAAAATATATATTAAAAGATATAGTTCCCCCTTAGCATTAACAAGCGGTTTGCTCAGTTATGTCAAATTTAATATATTAACAAATATAACATGTTATATCCAAATGTTTTTTGTTGATGCATTTTTGGTGAAAAAGACAACCTCAAAGAGAAAGTTTGATCTCACACCTGGTCAGTGGTTGAGAAACCAAATCCATCCCTTTTATCAAAAACAGTTTCTATGGCCATTATAAGGTTTTTTGCCATAGACCGCGGAAATACAACTTTTGTTTGGTTACTAGGATATGTTTTCATATGTAAATGGTATAAACTTTAAATGTTTTAAACACTTACTTTTTTTGTTTCAGTTCCATCTGTTACTTTCCTACCAAGTGCGACATTTAGCGTCAAGGGGTTGCGACATTTAGCGGCAATCGATTTTTGTGGCGACATATAGCGGCAACGTTGCGACATTTAGCGGTAGGCGATTGCGACATATAGGCGTTGATTGCGACATATAGGCGTCAGCGTTGCGACATTTAGCGTTTAGTTGGCGACCATTATAGCGGCGTTTGCGACATTATAGCGTTTGCTACAATGTCGACTATTTAATTAAAGTAAAAACACTGCTGACCAATTTAATGTTATTTCAAATTGATTGAAGAAGCCGTAAAACTCTTCTTTATTTCTATATTTGGTTAGCAAATTTAACGCTCTTTACATTCAGGCGAGAAAAATGCTGTACCAGTTAAACATATACACATGTAGTAGAATGTTGCTGACCAGTTAGATATATAGGGAAACCTGCCTGACCAGTTAAAAATATAGAAAAAAAATATATTTTGGTCGTGAAATTTTAAATTCATTTTATAATGTACGAAATTCAATATATTGTATATAAAATTTTGTCGACATTTAATTAAGTTAAAACACTGCTGACTTATTTAATATTAATTCAAATTGCAATTTTGCCTTTTAAAAAGTAACCATTTTTTGTTGTTTTTTTTTTTCCGTTACAAGAATTTTTCTATTGGGAAATATTTCACTTTAACAAGGATTTTGTATTAAAACTCATAAACACTATTTAATTCTTTATATAAAAAACATTAATTTTTCAAATTTTTTGCTTAATTTTATATATCTTTTTTTTAGAGGTATTTTTTTTAAAAAGCTTGTTTAATATATCCTTTTAAAAAATCACGGATTTAATTACATGTAGTGAATTGTAAATCCGGTTAAAAAATGTATTTGATTATTATGGTAACTTTAAAATGTGATTATATTAATTTTTTGGTTTATAAAACATAGTCATGATTAAATGTTCAAAAATATTATAATGAAAAATTATTATTAATTAATATAAATAAAAAGGGGTAATTTATTATAAATAGTTGGGTTAATTTCCCATCTTTTAAATTACCCCCTTTTTTATTTCTTACGGCGTGTTTTAAAAAATTTTAAACCATTCCTTTTTCCAATTTTTCCCTTCTTTTTTTGTAATTTGGTCATTTTTCCCCGATAATCCTTTTTTTAATTTTAACGGGGTCAGCAATTTTCCTTTTTATATCTATTTTTTCTTTTTTCAGCTAACGTCAGAAAGTTAGGGGCGATTTTTTTTCCCATAAATCGCCCCTTTGGGTCGGTGATTTTATAAATTTCCTGACCAAGCCCCGGGGTTAAAACGCACAAAATGCGGATACAAAATTATTTTTCCCAAAAATGTTCGTTTCCCGCTTGTCGAGTGTCGTTTTTTTCCGTTGTCAGTTGCCCTTCGCCGTTGTTCGATTTCGTTTCGCTTTTTCAAAGTGCCCCGCTTGGGCAATTTTGAGCTCGCGGTTGAAAAAAATCAAAAAAAATAACGCGACAATTTACTCGAAAATTTTTAAAAAATTGTCGCTTTCGCGATGTCGAGTGTCACTTCGCATTTGTCGAGCGTCGTATCGCATTGTCGCGTTGTCGTTTCGCATTGTCGAGTGTCGTGGTATGCACTTCTACCCAACCTCGACACTCGACAATGCGAAGTGACAATGCGACAACGCGAAGTGACATCGCGACCAACGCGAAGTGACATCGCGACAACGCGAAGCGACGCCTCGACAATGCGAAGCGACACTCGACAACGCGAAGCGACATTTCTTAAAGTGTCGCCCTTTTTTTTTTTTTTACCGCGACATTTCTAGGCGACAGTGCGACATATCGTTTGACACTGTCGAGCGTCGCTTTCGCATTGTCGCATATCGCTTCGGCGTTGTTCCTTTGTGTTAAGCGTCGCTTTCGTCATTTTTTGTCGTGAATTTCATCTTTTTCGCATTGGGTCGTTGTGTTTCTACCCTTAGACTGGCGCATATTATTTCTCTTTTTTTTTCTTTCTTTTTTCCTGTTATTTTGTTTATTTTATTTTATTTTATTATATTTTTTTGTATGTTTTTTTTATTTTTCTATAAATTGGCACGATAAGAACATCTCGTACAAGTTTAGACATTGATTAAGTTTGAATTAATAAATCATCATGAAGAATTAGGGAGGCGAACTCCTCATTTTTTTGCATCGTTTAGAAAACGTGTGGATTGAAATTTAAGAGTCTGATATTAAAAATATTCTTTTCGTGGATTTAAAATAGACATGATAAATAAGTGTCCCTTTTATTTAAAAAAAATTTTCACCTCTTTCGTTACAAACGTGATCAAATGGATTTTTTTCAAAAGCTTTCATTAATTTTAAAATCCAATTTAATTAGTGTTGAATCAAATTACTGACGTTACTACAGTAGATATATAGATATGTGACTGATGATGTCAGGAAATATTCATTTTGGTGAAGATTGGGTTAATAAAGTAGACATTTTTATGTTTTTGGAAGGAAATTTTTTCAAAAAAAAAATTTCCTTTCTATAGTATCGGTCTGCCTATATCAAAAAGAACGAACAACACCTAATTGCATTCTGTTTAAGCTCAATAGAAAATAAGTAGTTAATGCGACCAAGAAAGTAGTGCAGCAGAACTATATGTATACTTTCAAACGTGGATGACTTGAAGAAAAAGCTGATGTTCAAAAAAAACTTGAAATGATGATATTCAATGTTAGCTTACATCAATGGAACATAATCTTAAACGTGTACGGAAAAAAAACATCAGTATTATTACGCATTAGGCCAAAGAAAAGTTTGTGTCCATGTACCTTATGTACAATAAATTGAATATAAATAAGGTGTAATTTTGTAGCAGAGATGCTGAAAAATTCACATGTAAGTCAACCGAAGGGAAATGAAAGTATTTATTGTATATATTTAGCAATTTATTGAATAGCATTTTATGCCACCGCTGATTTTTTTTACGTCAATAACTCAAGAGGAAACAATGGATACAATATGTGGCCTTAAAAAAAACGTACTATTTTCGCAAAAAAATGGTTCGCAAACTTTCATAGAATCAAAGCGTTTGAAACAAAAAATATTATTATATAAATAGGGTAAAGTGATGTGTCCGACTTACGATCACTTTACCCTAATAAAAAACAAGATTACAATACAAGTCTGGTAAAACTTGGTTTTGACTAGATCTAGTAGGGCACACCGCCATTGTTCGGACCATCGACAGAATAACGTTCGTGTTTTTCAGATTTCTCCATCCAAGACATAGATTTGCTGATGAATAACATCGCAAAGGTTTGTGGAAATGCTTTTATTTCTTTGTTCAAAATCGTTTTGTGTTTGCAGATGTAAATTTGTTAGACAAACGAAATTAGGTCAAGGATTGTTTACATTACTGAATTTACAGGTAAACTCGGCCCTATACCAACTCGGGACAGGTCAACTCGGTCCTCTATTAAAAACCATATATTAGGATATAGATTGTTTAGATTGTTTAGTTAATAACATATTGTTTGAAATTATCTTTAAGATAAATAATTATCTTAAGAAGAGATATCAAAGACAATATATGTTAAATATTAATCAATAAATAGAGTTTTTAGATTGAATTTTTGTGACAATGAATTTTATTGTATTTAATACTGTTTGTTTTTTAATATGACAAATGCCTTTTTAACGATATTTTTTACAAAAAATCTGAAGTAGCATAAAATGCGTTTAAATTGTAAATTTTTCTTTCTCTACAAATTCACATACTTTTCAATATCCTTGAGTAGATGTCTGTTAGTGTGAAAATGTTAAACCATGAAAGTTATGATGGAAACATATCAAAAGTAAGAAAAGTAATCATTATCAGTAATATGTAATTATGGGCCGAGTTGACCCGTGCTGAGTTGGAATAGGGCCGAGCTGTCTCAAGGGCCAAGTACGTTTAAGGGCCGATCTGACCCTGATTCGAATTTACAGTGTTGACTGTTGTGTAGGATTTGCTTTTCATTTCTATTGTATATAGACTATCGATTAACATAGAAATAAGTTTATAATATATTATATTTAACTGTTGTGTACAATTGATATTCGATGTCATGGCCCTCTTGATTTTTATTTGGCGAGGTCCGAGAACAGGCAGCCTTTCGCACAGACTGCAATTTGCAGTTGGTATAGTAATTTTTAGTGTTTGATGATCGAAGATTTTTTCCTTCTGAAAATCATGGACTTGAATAATTCAAATCTGTGTGAAAGCGCAAAGAGAAAGAGACTGAAAATTAATTTATTATTTCTATGGACAATATTGATTGTAATAAATTTGTAATAAAACATGTGGGTCAATTTCCAGCAGTAATTGAATCATGACAAAGTATTTTTAATAATTTTATTTAACTTGTGGCTACTTGAAAATTTCACGCTGGATATTTGCTTACCATTACATTTTGCATAAGAGCTCTATGATGACATTAAAGTCCACGGGCCAATTCATTTCTGATATATCTATAATCTTTCCGATTATAAGAAAAAAATATATATATGTTCATTCTTTGTAAAAATGTTAGAAGACTTGCAAGTTACCAACTTTATCATTGCATTTATTTATTATTGAAAAAATGCTGAACAGCTAGTCTCAACAGTGTTTATAGGCTAGAATTTTCAGTTTGCATTAGGGCCAAAATTATTAAATATATTGTTAGTCATGACGGCTTTCCCATTGCTGTCATCAAACTTTAACCTTGTTCATAACTTTTTCAGATCTTGGTGTATTGTCTTCATACTTGGCCACAACAACCCTTCAAATAGACCAGACTAAACTAAATTAACTTGACCACCATATTAACATTCAAGGTAAATGTCTAAATTTTCTTGATTTTTGCTATTAGTGGCTATAACTTTGTTATTTTTGAATGGATTGTCTTCAAACTTGAACAACAATCTTTCAGGATAGGACCTGACTCACTCATAAATGTCCTTGAAGCTTTTGTGATCAGAAATTGTACAGAATAATACAAACCCAGAGCAATTTCATTCACTTGGTTTTGCAACTTCTGAGAAAATGGATTTTAAAGATAGTTGTTTTCTTGAAATTTTCAGGACAGTATAGTAGATAGTAAAGACATTTAATACGAGGGTTGTTCAAAAAGTAATAGGACTGCAGCTCTAATGTTCACATTTTTTAATTTACGTACATAATTTTACAAGAAACAAATATCGGAACATGTTCTCTATATACAGTGAAAATTTCAATACAAAATGTTTACAAATAAGAATTCTGTGAAATTTTCAAATGACAAGGGGTACGAAACTCGGCGCACGCAAAGAATACAATAAAAGACGTTCATGACGTCGTTAACTAAATACAAAATATAACAAGTGTCATTCATTCTGAAAGTATTCTCCCTAGTGTTCCAGGTGTCTGAATTATGTGACCATCAGTGGAGATTAAAAGAGAAAGAAAGCGATCACAATTTCGTTCAACTCTCCAAAAAAAATGCCCGATAACCGGCCATTCTCGACTTGTCTCGAAATATTTTGAGTAAACTGGGAACTCAACAAGCCTGGACTTAAAATGCTAAATATGCAAAAGCGATTTATATTATTATATAATTTTTACATGTATCTCAACGTACAAAATTATTATATACAGTAAAATAACAATATTTATCAATTGAAAGGTATCATTTATTAAAACAAAATTGGGAGAAAATACTACTAATCATTACTGTTAATCATTATTATATTCATTTTATTAAACCAAGTATATATAATGAGAAACAATAAAATAGTGTTTGATAGAAATGACTTATATACAATCCTTTGTTTAGAACTGAATAAGTAGACCCGAAGCAGACATAAAACGTGCCGGACAGTCCGCGTACCGTTTTACCGTCGATCCATTTACAGCGCTTTTGCAATTGACGTCACTAACGTCCCTTTTATCCTCACACTTTCCTGTTAGAGATTTTGTAATCGCCGTTTTTAAATTGATTGTACCAGTTGAAAACGAGTGTCCTGATGGCAGGATAATTTTCCTTTCTTAATTTTATTATTTTGTATGTATCTGAAATAAAATTGCGAATTTGTAGGCACAATGTAACGATCGCACGAATTTCTGTTTGTTACCGAGTGCCGTATTTCAACATTTAACGTCATGACCACCGCTGTTCAAAACTAAATTATTATGCCATTTCATGCCCTAATGATGTCAAATTTAGATATAATGTCACTTAAATATAAATTAATGTGTTGGTGGAATATATGGACAAACAGGGTATAAATTATGAATAAATTTGAAGTACAACTTAGCTTCAATAACTATTTTTATGTGCTGCGCCGGGTGTGTGTTACCATGGTTATTCAATATCACAGGAAACACGCGTTCATCACAATATATTAATAAACTTATGCATAAATTGTCGAAAACATTTTACGATCCCTATATACATATGAAAATATTCTAAATTGGATGAAATATGAATATGCAAGACTCTCAGTCCTATTACTTTTTGAACAACCCTCGTACATACTGTATATACACTATAATTACTATAGTATTCTATAAAAATCTTTATGCTTGGACAATTTTGAACAAATTGTTTCTTAAACAGTGTAAGAAATTAGGATTTGAATCGACTAGGCTGGTCAGACTACTAGATTGGAATATTCACTTGTCCAAAAGACATTTCACTAGCACGATTCATTTGTTCAAAACAGTTGTTTATATTGCCTCTGAAAATACAGTAGCCTGGTTGGGCTTGTTACTGTGAAAAGTTGATAGCCCAAGGAGAAATTTAGTAGTCGGGCTCTCGACTACTGCTAATTTCAAACACTGCTTAAATTATTGATTTGATATCAACTAACATAATTATTAGGATACTATATGTATATCTAATAATAATTATATTTTATGTTTCAGAAGTTCGGCCTACATGTCAGATTTATGAATGTGAACAGCAAATATCGATTTTAAGGATGCTTTAGGGTCAATGACAATGAAATCACGAGAGATAAAGGCTAAAATGTGAGACTGTCAATCTGACTAACCTTGAAGTGAACAAATGGAAAAAATGTTTCTTTCAATAGCATGGGCTTTTAAGGAAGAGGTACATGATTATTTAGAAGTATTTGTATATGATATTTCTTAATTATTATATTCTAATAGCTTTTTTTTTCTTGACTTGTTTAAAGGCTGACACAGGACAGTTTATTTTAAGTCAGTGAGCTTCAGTCACTGGATAGACTATTGTCACAAAAAGCCAAATTTATAAAAAAGAATTACAGTGTATTTAAATATCTTATACAAGAAATTAGGAACAAAATTAATAGCAAGAACAATTGTGACATGTAACATGTATTTAGGAATTCAGCTTTCTTTTCCTTTTTACCTCAGGACAATTCACATTAAAATATTGAATATTCACAGTAAGCAGTGTTAGCACTCCGACATATCTGACATATATGATCATCTTATCATCACTTAGCTGTCTATAGCTTATCAGAATCACTCACATTTATGAATTTAAATAATTTTGAAAAAAATGCTGCATAGCAAATAGATAAAATACTTGGGGTGTCTGTGACTGATTGGTTTAGTTTCTTGACTTTAAACCTTTAAGCCTTTCACTGCTGTAAGTTCGTGCTCGGCAAGGGTTTACAAGTGGAATTTTAACTTTGCAATTAACTTTTTCTAAACAAATATTTCAGGAAACAGAGGCGCTTATATGATAGAACAGTAAAAGCAGGAGTGATAAGGAAAGATACATGTAGATGTGTCTTCATGTCGGAAACACTAAAGAAATAGAAATATTGTGGTTTTATAAAACTTAAAAGAAATTGGAATATCAGGAGACTCCCTGCCCTTTGCAATGTTGGATAATGAGTTCTTAGATGTGATGTCGAAAGCCTCATGAATATAGTACCATGACTTAATCTAATTAGAAAAAGAAATGACATTGAGGAGAAAACTAGTCACCAGTCTTTCACCAAGAACTAGAGATAACTTTCCAATATTTGAAATATCATAATATGTATAGAACTTTATTGAGCCACCAGTTTTTCACCAGGAAAATAAGATCACTTAACTATTTTTAGCTCACCTGTCACAAAGTGACAGGGTGAGCTTTTTTGATCGCTTTTCGTCTGGCGTCCACTTTAAATGACATCTCCTCATAAACCACTAAGCCAATTTCATCCAAATTTCACAGGAATGTTTCTTTGGTGGTCACCTCTAAATATTGTTCATAGAACGCTGGTTGCCATGGCAACCAAAAGAAAAAAACTTAAAGTATCTTCTTTTAAAGAACCCAAAGAGCTAGAGCTTAGACAAAGTATCTTTTTTTAAAGGTATGAAACATCTTCTAGTGAGTGTCTACCAAGTTTGTTCAAATAAAAGCCCTGGGGGTCAAAATTGGCCCCGCCCCACGGGGTCATTGAATTTCCCTATATGCATATAGTAAAAACTTAAAATCTTCTTTTAAAGAACCAAAATAGCTAGAGTTTAGATATTAAGCATGAAACATCTTCTTGTAAGTGTCTACAAAGTTTGTTCAAATAAAAGCCCTGGGGTCAAAATTGGCCCCTCCCCCGGGGTCATTGATTTTCCTTATATGTGTATAGCAAAAAACTTAAAAACCTTCTTTGAAAAAACCTAAATAGCTAGAGTTTAGATATTAAGCATGAAACATCTTCTGGTAAGTGTATACAAGGTTTGTTCAAATAAAAGCCCTGGGGTCAAAACTGGCCCCGCCCCAGGGGTTTCATTGTTTTTAACTATTTGTGTATAGTAAAAACTTAAAAAATCTTCTTTTAAAAAACCCAATGAGCTAGAGCCTAGATGTTTAGCATGAAACATCTTATGGTGTCGACCAAGTTTGTTCAAATTTAAGCCCTTGTATAAAAATTGGCCATGCCGGGGTGGGGGGTGGTGCAGAGGTCTTTGTTTTACATTATATGTGTGTAGTAAAAGCTTAACATCATGAAACATCTTCTAACGGGTGTCTTACAAAATTGGTCAAATAAAAGCCCTGGGGTTTAAACTGGCCCTGCTCCAGGGGCCTATATACACATGGCCCTCTTGTTCAACAATCTTTTTGAAATATGTATGAACAAAACTTTATCAATTTTAAGCTTTTATTGAAGGAATTTGAAATAACTTTGCAGAAATGATTGTTATAATAAGACAATGAGTCATGTCAACAACCAGACCCCTACCTCCAGGGTCAAGGTCGCACTTGCTCATTCAAGGTCAACTTGTCTATTTGAGGGTATATCTCCTGTCTGGTCTTCCCTATCTCTAAAGGGATTTTGTAAATTCTTGCCACAATTGCTCACAATAATGAGAAGATGTGTCTTGCTCAACAACAGCTCACCTGCCTCCAAGGTCAAGGTCACACTTGGAGGTCAAATATTAGCATAGCCTGTTACAGGGTATATTTCGTGTCCGGTCCATAACTTTGTCATTTATTGAAGGAATTTGAAATAACTTGGCACAAATGTTTGTTATAATAAGACGATGATGTGCAACAACCAGACCCTTACCTTCAGGGTCAAGGTCACACTTGCTCATTCAAGGTCAACATTGTCCATTTGAGGGTATATCTCGTGTCCAGTCTATACCTTTCTTATCTTTGAAAGGATTTTGTAAATACTTGCCGCAATTGTTCACAACAATGAGATGATGTGTTATGCGCAACAATCGGTCACCAACCTACAAGGTCAAGGTCACACTTGGAGGTCTAAGATTAACATAGCCTGTTATAGGGTATTTTTTTTGTCCTGTCCATAACTTTTTTGTATATCAAAGGATTTTGAAAACACTTGGCACAAATATTCACTATAATAAGACAATGTGTCAAGCGCAACACCTGCATCCCTACCTCCAAGTCAGGGTCACATTTCGAGGTAAAAAATAAACATAGTCTTTTAAAGGGTATATATTGTGTCCAATGTAGAACTTCTTCATAGTTCAAGGGATTTTGAAATAACTTGGCACAAATAGTCACAATAATAAGACGATATGTCAATTACAACACCTGCACCCTGCCTCCAAGGTCAAGGTCACACTTAGAGGTATAAAGGAAACAAAGTCTGTTATATGGTATATTTTATGCCCCGTCCATAACTTCTTCATAGATGAAGGGATTTGGAAAATACTTGGCACAAATAGTCACAATGATAAGATGATATGTCATGCACAACACCTGCACCCCTACCTCCAGGGTCAAGGTCACACTTAAGAGGTCAAAGCAGGGATTTTTTCCAGGATTTTGGGAACATAACCCATACCCATGCAACTGGGAATTTCAGCGATATTTTGTTAAAATTGGGAAAAAATGTATGACTGAAAGTTTGAAGCGATTAAATGTATGCAAGCAATCACTGCCTAGGATGGCTTCTTCAAACATTTAAACACTATTACAGTAAAGAAGCCCTTATTTTCAAAGATTTTAGAATTCTTTATTTCAATATTTATATTTTAGTAACTTTCAATTGGGAATATTTTCCTTTGGATTGGGAAAATAATATACTATTTTCAATTGGGAATATGTCCCAATAACGGCTATAAAATAAGCCAAAAAATCCCTGCAAAGCTTAACATGATATATTTTGAAATTCAGTATTTCATTTTATTTCTTTAATAAATTTATTGTTGCATTTGCAGATCCAGCATTGATCATAATTTTGGACTGAAACTCCTTAGATCCCTGCCTCAATCTTTTGAAATAGCACAATTTTTTGCTTCATATAAAACTTCCCTGAGGCGGGGGACGTTGGTATCTCTGTTACAAATTCTTGTTTATTTTACCAACAAGTGTTCACTTTCAAACTTTTGATCATTGTATTTTTTGTACTACCTTTTGTATAATGTTGTATTTTATTTATGTTCTTATTCTAAGATTAGCATGGCCAACTCATGAAAGTCCAAATGATGGTCAACTTTTTTATGTTTTTTTTTGTTTTTTTTTTTTTAAACATTATTTACTTTATTTTTACAGTGTTCCTCTGAATCATACATTCTGTTTTAGTTAAACATGCACTTCTTGTTACTTATTTTCCCATACTTCATATTACATTGATCACGGTTTGATGTGATGGCTCATAAAATTATAACAATATCATTTCTTTGTACTTTACCTAGTAAAATATGAAAACAGAAATATTACTGGCCGTTTGCATTAAAGCTTCTTTCATTCAGATTGTTATAACTTGTATCACCTCAATATGTACCAATAATTTAAAGGGTTTCACTCCATTGAGGTTTAAAAGCCTAAAACATAACATTTGAATTTCTACAGAAATGAGCCGGGGCACTTGATACAGAAATATATGCACAGATAGTGAAGAAATATACTTTGAAATGAATTGAAAATCAATTTTTTTTATGCTTTTCTCAGCCTGATCTGCGTGATATGTGTTTAAACGCTTTCATTTTGGGTAATTTTTTTACAATTTGAATAATTATTCTTGAAAAACGAAGTGCACAAATGATCTGAAATTTTTCTCAAAGATTAGTGGTCAAAACATACATCAAGTGGTACATTAATCTAGAAAAATAAATTTCAGTCTCATCATGTCAAAAAACCTCAGTGGAGTTCCTTTTACACATTTTATCTGACAAACTAAATTTCATTATCTCCATATATTTAATCATTTATTTTTTATATTACATATATTTTTACTTTTATGCAAGTTTTGACAATAAAGGTTTATTTTAAATCATTGTTCTTTGTTTTGCTATGACTTTAACAGCATGTACATCAATTTCATACTAAAACACAATTAGTTATGTTTGAACTTACAAATGTAAGCACATGATGAGCTTTTCTTGTCCTTGAGTTTAAAATAAAAAGTCTCTTCATTAACTATGATTAAATAATGCTTATGGCATGGTCTTGAATTCCTATGAAGTAGTCATATAAGTCATGGCCGATTTAGGTCAAACTGAGTGGTTCTTTGTGTGCATAATGCAGTAGTATTATCTATTAATTCACTTATTACTATATTAGTAACAGAATTGCCTATGATTTCAACTGATTATGAGTGTCACAACTTATGGGTTTGGGGCCCTGGGCCAAGAACTAGTTTTCAGCCCACTGAACATGAGTAGTGCAAAAACGGAAACAATGGCGTCACATTTTACGTCATCAAATCAGCTAGCTGTAGATTGAAGCTTGCACATATTCCTTTGTTTTTAATTCACACGCATTAGGTATTTCTATGAAAATTTCCTTCCAACAGTACTTTCAGTGCTTTGATTTTCATTGGTTCCACATCTAAAACAATGGACGTGTGTTTTGATTTTAGTTTGTATCTTCTTGAATAATAAGTCTGATTTTTTTGTAGTAATCAAGAGAATGTGACAAATCAATACGTTATCAACAATATTAAATATCTGGCAAATAAATTATAAACTTACTTTGATAAAGTTTAGGTTAGTGTTTATTAGTAAGTATTAACAAAATTAAATTGGTCCAGACTTGTGCATCCATGCATTCAACTAATTAAAGTCAGTAAATGCTTACAAATTTACAGTTATAATTACTCATTATATAAGTGTTTACTAAAAACACTAACCAAAATTGTTTTGAAATTATTTAAAATTGTTACGATTAGTACGTACATTTTTGTATTTACAAAATTCGTTCCATTTCACGCCTTTTTCCCAACAGTATTTCAGTCATATAGGCGGGTAGTTTCCTAACCATCGTTCCTGGAGAGTAACACCAGTACTATACTTTCAGCCATGCATTCGACCAATTAAATTTAGTAAATGCTTTCAAATTTACAGTTACAGTTACTAATTATATAAGAGTTTACTAATAAACACTAACCAAAATAGTGTTTGAAATTATTCAAAATTGTTACGATTCATTTGAGATACTGCATTTCTGGTGGACGCTCTTATGTATAATTTATATCCTTCACAGTATATAATGTTCTTATTTACGTATTGATATAAAGTTGAATTTCTCACGAAGAAAAATCTATTTTTACAAAAATTGCAAACAATTATATTTTTATATATATCTTATTTAATTTTATATTTAATAAGTAATAGAAAGAGCATCGAAACACAAGGCTAGATATATACGAGGGGCGGCGTAGCTTCCCGAGTATAAATCAGATTGGTTTGATGTACTTTCTCTTTTGTGTCATAGTCAAACATAAAACCACGTTCCCCGTTGGATTAATATAAAACCCCCGGGAGAAAAGAAACAAATGAAGGGGCCATTTTAATAGGGACTTTAAAGGTGTTTTCCTTTTCTTTTTGCCGTCCCCAATAAGTAAACCCCAAAAAAAAAATGAGCTTTTAAATTTGGGCATGCTTAATTTGTTTGGTAATTTTATACCTTTTAACCAAATTTTAACCCCACGGTGCATGTGTATGTATGCAATTTAACTCGGACACATTTTCAACAGAAAGGTCCCCAAACTATGATACAAAATGGTGTAATAATAATGTTCTTTAAGTAAAATATACTATAAGGTTATAATACTTTGTTATTACAAAAATGAGTTCTATTGCACGAGTACAAAGCACAGCAGTTGTTGGCTAGTAATACTTAAGATATACAATAAGCAATATAGACAGAAAGAAGTAAAAATGATAAACCATGAGCATTGCCAAGATGTCACTTGCCAAAAAGCGTGCATGTTACTCTGTTTTGAAATATAAAGAATGTTTTCCTTTGACCTCTTTATCTTCATTCACAAGACTTATGACATCATATGAACAAATGTAGTATCACAAATGTAGTTTTGTTACTATTTATTATCAAGACTCTATGGCTTATAATTGTGTGACTGTCACAATATAGCAATGGAGATCTTAATCAATTAATACATCTATTATACTATAAAATTATTTAAACGGCGTACATATATACATTTCAATATTTTTTTTATAAAAAATACTATTCTGCATGTGCATCTTTAATTTGCGTTTTATTGAAAACATTTCTTACCAACATTAATATTTGAATTGTAATGCAGCCATTTTACAGATCTAGTGAATTGTGTGTATGCAAAAGAAAACAGAAATCTAACAAACTTACAAGTAAGACGTATGATTGAGTTTGAATTAGTAAATCATCAGCAAAATAAATTTTGTTGTTTTCTTTCTTTAATTTCTAAAGACTTTCGCTTATATGCTTATTGTTTTGCATTTGCTTCGCAATAAAAGTTTCAAAATACAATTTGGATTAGTTTCTTGCCTATAGAAATGTGACATATTGTAAAATTGAAAATGGTTATTACGGTTAACATGATAGCATTGTGAACAACCTTTACGATCTAATGCGATATTAATTTCTATTTAATTGCACGTTAAACTCAAGTGAAACTAATTTCTGAATAGTTAACATTTAGAAAAGTAATTGAACATGGGTATATAAAAATTTTTTAATGCACAAAATATATACCAGTACTTATTTTTTTACACCCTTTAATTTATCTGAGTGTAATAAATAATATTAAATATTTTTGAAATATCTTTGTTTTAATTTATTTAAGACTATCATACAACACCGTTTAATATTACATAATTTAATTTAAGAGTTGTCGTTTGTCGAATACAAGAAATATGATAATTTAATATATGAACGAAAGAGTGTAAAAGATATTATTTGTACTATCTGGATATTATAGCATGAAGTCTGTTAAATGATTTTGCATCAACAATAAAATAGAAAATGCAGAAAAACATGAAGGCGGATAGGTAGGTATGCATACTTGGCACATGTCTTTTATAAAGGTCAATGTTTCGGTATTTGTCCTGTATTTTGCTAATTCATCACAACCTATTTCTGATATAACAGAAAGTAGGAATTGTGATACGATAATGAGATATAGTTTATTGCTGGTAGTCAGTAATGTAAAACTCTTACACTCAATAGAACAATGATTGCATCTATTTAACTTTATCTTTAATCAGAGTTGTTATATAACAAACAATTCTAAAACTTAAGGAAATTAGTAATAATTTCAAAATAATAATTAATCGTATATGTTTGTTTTTTGTGAGTTGTATTTAATTTCGATAAGCTGAATTATAAATGCAACAAACATTGTTATAAAGTACGAAGCAATATTGTACAGCTGCCACTATATGCGACATAAATAATTCGGCGCCCATCGTCCGGTCGTCCACCATTCGACAATGTACACTTTAGAGGAGGTCACGGTTTTGATTGTATATATTAATCAAAATTTTTACATCTTGAATACGATGAGGATTTCACATATTGGGTAAAAGCTAGGTGAGCAGGTCAAATAAAAGAAGTTCATAATGATTCCAATCTATAACTGAGATTAATGTTCGTAATATTTCACATACATATACTTGCTGAGTTTGTTCAGTTGTGTTAGAGCAGTAAAAATTAAAGCTTACAAGTAGGAAGGATAAGTGTCGTAATCAATTAGCTTTAGTTTCTTTTTGAAATTGTCGCACTTATATTAGGTTCGTGCTTGAATGATGTCTCATTATCAAATTAATCTCAGTACTGTAACTTATAAGACGCGTCACTCTTTCAACAAAAATCAATGTAATACAATTTATATTTCCTTATGGAAATTGTCGCACTGAATACTATCTATGAATTATACATGTATCTTTTCCAAAAATGTTTCAATGCCTGATCAATGGCTCTGCAAATGATTGGTATATGACAATCTATATTATATACGTTTTTTAACAATTTGTTGTTACTTATATTAAAATAGAAAAATAAAATCATAATAAAAAACAAAAATAAAAAATAAAACACGAAAATTGAGATTTTTAAAGATGTATGTGAAGACGAACATATCATCATACAATGTACTTCTCATAAAAAACGGTTATTTTACGAATGAGATAATGTGGACACTCCTACCAACATATTTATTTTCTGAGAATGGTGGGCTGGAAAATATAAATTCATATTTTATTTCACGAAGTATTCAATATGTCAATGAAACGTTGAAATGAACCATTAGCTTTCATTTTGTAACATAATTCAGTATTATTACAAGTTCTCCTGTCCTGGATGGTGTTTTTCCTGTAATACCTGTATTAAATCATCTTGGTGTGCAACTGATAAAATTTTCAAAAAGGAAACAAAAATGTTTATTCTACGACCTTAAACTATTATTTTCAGGAAACATTAAAAGAAACAATGTTAAAGAAACAAAATCACTTTGTATTGTTGTCTAATTTGTGAGAAAAGTTATGTTTGTCCCATGTTTTTTATCAAAACGTTTTTTTCACATACTTCTTAAATACAGAGTAAGTTCCCGGTAATAATGAAAAATGTACAATATTCTAAATTTTTTACTTATATATTATGTTTATAAGATCTGTTTTGTAATACACCTATCACTGTTACTAATAAATTATTAATTTAAAATATGCACTTAAATGAAAGCTATAAGGTAAGTGTAGTTCATTTTACAAATGTCGGCTTTATATCTATGGCATGTTTGACATTATTACATTTTCGAAATTCCGTGTAATTTAGATGAACATTTAATCAAAGATTTTAGATTTTCAATGCTTGAAGATCGTTCAGCATGATATTATTGTTGTGTTAGCATGTCTGTGGTACTTTCATTTTCTTCTATTTGGTCTTTTTCTAGGTAGGTGGCTCAATTATTCCTATTTACAAACTGTATAATCACCCGTGCGAACAGATGACTCCTTTTTAATTTTGTCTTAACGTCTTATCTGTGATATCCCGGCTTCATTACGTCTGTTTACCTTTGAAAATTCCATGTTTTAGTTCTGCCCATTGTTTTCGTGTTTAGGTCACACTGTTTTTTTTCTTTTGTGGCCACTCACCGCTATTCAATACATAGCACAAACGTGTCACGCTAAAGATTCTATAATAAACGTCGTAAGAACACATTTGCGAAACTAAAACCGATACACAGCGTAACTATTATTCTGTTATATTTTCTGTTGACGTATAATGAACATTGTCATTATATTTCTAGACGAGACGATTTTCGTAACTTTTTTTCACATAATTGCATATCAGATAACTATATACTATTTCCTTTAACATACTATTTTAGTTCAGGGCATAGTAAAATGGTTTTGGTTTTCAAATCTAATGCTATAAGTATTATATATTTTTTCCTGATAAATGTACAATTTGATGTAGGTTGAGATCATTTATCTTTGTACAAAATTTCATATTATTCTCCACAATAATTATTCAAATTGTAAAAAAATGACCCAAAATGAAAAGCGTTTAAACGCTTTCCTCTCAAATCGGGCTAAGAAATGAATAAAAATACGATCATTTTCAATTTATTTCAAAGTATATTTTTTAACTATATTTGCATATATTTTTTTGTTTAAAGTGCCCCAGCTCATTTAAGTAAGAAATTCAAATATTAGGTTTTAAGCCATAACCCAAGTGGAGTCCCTTTAATTAAATTATACACACAGTTAATTCATTAGCCATGCTTATAACATAACATAACATTTTTACCAGCATTTCCTTATGATTTTGGTTTTGTTTGTTTGTTTGTTTGGATTTTTACGGCAGGTCAACACATAACTGGCCATATCGTGCCGAATGCTATAAAGGCTTAAAATATTATGTAAATCATTGTAAATGACAATAGAATTGAGCCAATTAGATCCTAGAATACAAGTTTATCTCTTTTAAATAATCAATTATGTTTTTTGATGGAATTGTATTAAAAAGTTCTTTGAGTGAATTTTACAGAATAAAATCTATTACGGGCCTGTGAAAAATCATGACATTCACGAAGAAAATGCTTGACAGTAAAATTTTCATTACAACCAACATAGAAAGGGCCATTGTCATCTGTGAGGAGATAAGAGTGGGTAATTTTAGTGTGTCCAATTCGGCATCGAAGAAGAACTGTTTGATCACTTAATTATCTTCGATCGTTATAGGTCATCAGGAGTCAAAAGAACAGACACACCGTTAATATGACAGTTCTTTGGTGTTGACTAGCTTTAAACTGGAAGCAGAAAATGAATATTTAGGTAAAAATTGGAAACTTTAAAAAATAAAAATAAACAAAAATGTTTAGAAAAATATTTCGATATTTTAAGGAGAAAAAATCTATAAAACTACAAAAACTAGGTTGTGGTTGTTATGATTTAATATTTGTATTTGGTGGTGAAATACATCACGGATGCAAACGGAATTTTTACCTTCGTGTTCGGGAGACATTAAAAACCTAATCGAACTTGTAAAATAACAATTTGGGAAAACAAAATCCCGACAGAACGCCAAAAATGTTGCAGACACTGTTTAATTGAGCCTGTTCATAAACGAAACTGGAAAGTTGATGGGGAAGTTTTCTCTTTTTTCTAAACTAGTTTATGGACTGGTTGTATAAATATGTACGTGACGAAATATATGTATATGAACACTATATAATTATATCCTATAGGAAAATATTGTCAACACCACAACTGTTAATAAAGAATTCACTCGAGGCATCGTTTTGTATTTCAATGTTTCTCTTTCCTTACGTGTATATGGGAAAATTGGATGATTATTCAAGTCCCCACTGCGTTAACACGAATTGTTATTATGAATGTTAATAATTTAATATTGCTTAATTGTCTGATGTGAAAAAGGTCTTTGTTGATCTATGCGTGTGTGTGTATCTTTTTGAAAGTTGTTAAAGCGTCTCAAAGGTTAAGTAGTAACGAATGTTATTTGTGATTAAACGAAAATTTCGCTAAGAAAAGTGACTAAAAATAGATATATTTGCTTTCTTTTGTATACATATGACCCCATAAATGCAAATCAGAAGAACAACTAATTGAAGAAATTATTATAGAACACATTTTAAATGACAAAAGTGTTGTATCACAAAGACAGTGTTTTCTGAATAACATTAGAAATATCTCACAATGTATTAATTAATGAAAAGCCGATAAGTTTCTTAACAATTGAGAAATATAAAAACACTAATGTAATTAATAGAAGACGTTGAAATTATTCGTGACACGAATGCTTTGTAGAAGAATTTTCAAATTATGAAAGACTCGCCTAAGAAAAATAAAATTCGGAAATTGTGTTTTTTTCTCATTTCTAGTACATGTACGTTCAAAACTAAGTTGTTAACATCAAATTAGATTGACAAAACATAAATTTAAATTTATCTACCGTTGGGAAGGAGACGGGATACAAGCATGCAAACGTTATTTCCACGAAACCTGCATTATTTCAACTTCGTTTTACCGTCGATAAAAATTGTAATAATAGTTAAAAAAAACAAATAAAAAAACAACAAAGCCCTTAAACTAACATGATTGTTTCATTTAAAACATAAACGTTTCCAGTTTTGTTCAATATAGATCTTGGCAGATATATGATGGCTTATTAACGTCATGTCGTCTTTTCGCTTCTTTGTCTTTAAAGTTAAAAAATGTGAAAGCACGAAGTGACGACAATGTTGTCTCTTCGTGTTTTCGTTTTTCAGAGTTTTGAGGCAAAAAACACAGCATATAAATTATTTCTTGGACATTTTCCAAATGCAATTTTTTATGTAAATGACGCAAAAGGTTACCCTACTCTGAACAGAACTTATTGTTTCTTTACTATTGACATAACAGAATGGAACAGAAAAGATTTTATTATTCAATATTGACTTGAAACTATTATCAGTCATATACACTAAACATATTTTCCTTTCTGACACTAAATGCATTATTACAAAATACTGCTAATTTATTCAAAGTTTTTGCACTTCATGTATTTAACAGATAATTATATTTAACCATACTAGCATGCCTATAGTAATAACGTTGTGCATACATTTTTTCTTAAATCTGAGTTAATAGTACAATTTAAATCAATATGGTATTCATCCGCTATATCGTTAGGTTGTTCATTTTCTTTCTGATCTCACAATGTTTTTATGTCTGCCAGTCACTATATTTAAAAAGTGCGACGACAAGTTTAGTTTACCTATTGTATTTCTCAATTTTGTGCAGTGCATTTTATTTAAGTAATTTGGTATTTCAAAGTTGATTTCAATTTCTTTTTAACAATGAAAGTGAGCTTTTATTACCAACATATTGTTTTTAGTTGCTGATATAAATACATTTATCTATAAGTCTGATTCTAAACATTGGAATAACGATAAAGCCATTTACAGATTCCGGAAATAACCAAGCATCCTAAATCCTGTTTCTTGAAGCAATTTCTGAACTTTAGCCCAATGTGTTTGTTTAGTTTGTATCTCTATCGGCATAATATCTAAATAACAAAATCACTTTTTTTAGCAAACAATTATTATTGTTTTCTAGAAACAATTCTTATTTGCCTTATTAAAAAAATAGAATAATGACCAGTTTTAAAATACAAAGCAGCATAACATGTAGTCATTTTTACATGAAACCCATTTTAAACACTTCCTATCATCCCATTTTAAGGGTTTAATTAGCAATATAAACTTGCTTCCATTTATCACAATATGTTTTAAAATTACCCAACGATTTGTGTAAGACGTCTTCTGTTCCTGAAACGAAATCACTGCTTCATCTGTAAAAAGTAATTAATAAATTGAAAAATATGTTAAACAAAATCAACAAGATAAGGCTGCGTTTCAAGTTGATCTAGAGTAATACAGGGATTTGGCTTTTGTTCTACATCGTTTAACAAAGACAAAAGGGAAGAGGAGACATAATCCCACATTACAATAATCCTATATCATAATCGTGCACATCGAATAATTTAAACTTGCCGTTAAAATTCATAACCTCTAATCACCTTTCAAAATCAATTTTGTTTAGTTCCGCCCATGGTTTTCTCGTTCAGGGCAAACGCTTTCTGTAACTTGGGGAAAATACGCCGCTTTTCATGCAATGACACAGAAGTGTCACATTGAAGGTTCCAAGTCAACCGCCGTATAAAAACACATCTGTGGTTGTTTCTAAATTCCAAATTTTACCATTTCATGTTTAATTGTTGAATTCTGCTTAAGCTGCTGCTATGGGGGGGGGTGGACGGTAGTTTGCACTTGACATTACCGTCCATGACCAGGCTCAATCAAATCGAGCCTGCAATATTTTCAATTTTGCTGTATTGGCTTTCATTTGGGATTCTAATTTTCTCTATTCTATTACTCAATGTTTATAAAAAAGACACGTTTTAAATATTGTCTGTCTTTTGTTAACCATTCAAAAAGAGTTAATATGTAAGTTGTAAAGGGCAGACTAGTACGTTGTTTTTCTAGCCAATTGTAATATAATTCTTCAAAATTTAGGTTAGTGTTCTCATTTACTGTCTTTCTACTGAAATATTTGAACTTATATGATATAAGAAACGGAAACATTATTGAGTTCCACGATTTCCCCCGTCTGGCAAGCCTTGTTTGATATCTTCAAAAATGTATCATTCTTAAAAGCAATTAAATGACGATAAGTAAGTTTACCCTTAAAGGTACATTTTTGTCTTCGTCGCAAAATTACAAAATAGATGGAATAGAAATAAATATCTTCCGGAATTAAGCATAAAAGCCTTTATAATATAATGGCACTTGATTGAACTTAAAAGACTTCTTAATATCTGACAGCAAAAATCTATGTTAACAACAAAGTCAACAATATACAAAAGAATATATATTGTGTGTGTGTAAGTTGAAATTTTATTTCTTCGAGTGAGCTTCGAAAAACAATATTCCCACCAGTTGCGTAGCAAAAAATAGTTTTTTAAGCAATTGGAATGAAATAAAATTACAGCTTACGCAATAAACAAACAATATTTCTATTTTTTTCATCCCATGCTAAGTTGAATTGTTTATGAATTCTAAAATTTCTTTCCTTCACTTGTTGCCTCAGAGCACATGGATATTAGAATTTAATAAGTATAAGAAAGCGATGATTATATTTAGTTTCACAACAAGCATGAACGAAAATGTGCTTCAAAAAATACATGCATAACTAATTTTCAAAGATAAACAGTTTTTTATTGTTATAGAATTTAACAATGGTCTAATTTTACCGTATTACGGGTGACCTTATACGTGTATATACAAGAACATTTAGTGAAGGATTGAACATCCTTTCATTTTATATGTATATTGTTTTTTAACAAACGGAAATCCATAAAATTTAACTTTCCAAAGATAACTGCATGAAAACAAAAAAGTTAATGATTATCACAAACACCAACTAATTGCTGTCTTATGTGTATACATTCAAAAGACCTACCAAAATTCAGATGTTTATATATTAAGAAGACTGACCAAAAATTAAAGTTGCATGCCCTCCAGACGAGAAAATCAAACTTAAGATATATTCAAGTAAAAATATTCAAGATGTAAAAAGCAATAATTTCTATGTTATTTTCTTATAAAAGCTTTTACATTGAAAGATCTGAAATTGACAATAAAGAAAATGTCTCTGACAGCAAAGGAAAAACAGACAGCAGTTTAAATGATTCTTTGTGTACAAGAGTTTTAATATATTAACATATTGTTACATATACATATATTCTTAAAATAAAAATACCAACCTCCAGAATAAATGCGTTCATTTAACGTTTGGTAAACGTTCATCTTAATTCCGAAATTAAATGTTTGTTTCAAAATATGATCCATGGTGATTGCAATTGGTATCAAAAATACATATTTATTTCTTGTATTTAGAAAAAATGACTGATTTAAATAAACTAGAATAATACGGTTCAGTCGGTAGAAAGCCTTTACTTTTTCAATGAATAGTTAAATCTTTGTTTAGTTTGTTTTACGCCGATTTTAACGCGTGTTTGGTCCTAGCTCTGCCGTCAATACACATAATCGGCTTTCATGGTTACTTCATATTTTTCTGCAATGACCCGACAACTAATCCCATATAATTTCTGAATCAGCGGTAAAATTATAATGTGGCATTCTTTGTTCTTTTGATTTTTTATCTAGTCAGTAATAAAGGTACCCATATCACTTTTATTGAGTACTTAAAAGAATGATGCATACTTTTTCCTTATCGAATTCTTTGTTTTTTTTTTTGTTTCTTTATCTATTCAGTAATAAAGGTAACAAATATCACTTTTATTGAGTATTTAAAAGAAAAGTACATACTTTATTTTTAGTTACAAATGTTTCTTTACTTGTTAAATAAATTGTGATTATTAAAGTTCATTTTATCTGTATTTAACATTAAAATTAGTAAGCTTACCTTAAGCCATTTAATGTTAAGTTTTTTATACTAGGATTAATACTTGGTTTACTATAACAATTTATTTAAATTCATAAGTTCATATGACACGAAAATTCGCCAATTTAGTTACACAGAAAATCACATTAAAATTTGATATAAATTCTGATGAATTTTAGGCTAAAAAATTCTAATGAATTTTAAGCTAAAGGTATTAAAATGATTATATTTATTTATATTATTTATATCATTTAAATCAACTAAACGATTGGCCTAAATATAAAGGGTGTACTATATTATATATAGCATGGTATACCTCGTAACTAAATTGTAACATTTTATGAGTAAGATGTAAAGAATGCTTAGTTTACATTAGCAATATATAGCAATCTTTTTTAGGGAAAAGACTTTCGTAATGATTGATAAAATAATAGCATATTATGAAATAGTGGTTAAGTTACGCGCTAGCAGATTCATTTTACCATTATATTGTTATTCAGTGATTTGATTTCTGAAAATGACAGAAATAACGCAATGTGTATGGGAACTTGCTAAATTCAGTTGGAACAATTTAAACTTATGAATCCATACAATCTTTTGTCATAAAAGCTATCTATTTAACTAAACTATGCTTAAATGCGTTTAAATGACGATATCGTCTACTCCCTTTTAAGTGAAATACTGACAAGACTATTGATTTATGAATTATTACTTCCATATTTAGAATAGCACATATTAAGTATAAAATCTGATGTGATGTAAAATAGTTATGATTTTGTTTAGTTTGTAGCTAATTTCTACATTTTTGCCTAAAATCAACTTCTTTGTATTTTTTTTTTGGTCAAATCAATATTGTTTATGCGAAAATATCTTAATTTTATTTAGCTCAAATTTAATCAAAATTATTAGTCACTAACCAGAAATAAAATAATTTTTTACGCTACGTGGAAAATGTAATAAAAACTAAAATCCCACATAACATAGGGATTATATAGAGGACATTTGTTTGTTTGTGTGTAAGATTAAATTTTATTTCATCGAGTGGGATTTTAAAACAGTATTCTCACGAGTGTCGTAGCCATTCATTCTCACGAGATGAAATAAAATAACATTTAACACAACAAACAGACACATTTTCTTTTTATTTTATGCTTTAACGAAATTTCCATAATATAAACGTAAATATTAAAATCTGTTTTCCCCATTTAGAGCCCCATTTAGTCGGAATTTGTCATTAAATACAGGAAGTCTTGAGTTCAAAAATAAGATCGACAATCAACGTTAAATGACGGTGATATTATTCATTTTATTAAAAAATATGAATGATCGCTTGTTTTAATAATAAAAACAAACAATTTTTGTAGAAGAAAAAGTCCATCCATATTTCTGTTATTTACTGCGAATTTATATTAGACCTGGCTTTGTTAAGTGTAAGAGGCAGCCATTTTTTAAAGTTGTGTATTTCACGGGAAGAAAATATTTGTGTTTGATTCAGAGTGATATCATTTGGTAGTTATTCACCTTTTTAAAAGAAAGAAAACTTATGGATTGTAACAGACAAAAAAAATAAATGTTGACAGGTATGAAAACATTCAATAAGCAGCAAGGAAAATGAAAAACTTCAAAGACTGGCTCAAGAACACAAGGTTGCTTACTTATTCTTCGGCTGATGGCTATCATTTCAAGTTTTCACAAAGCATACGACAGTTATTGCTCGTAGGATAGTTTAATATGCCCAAATGTAATCAAGAGCAGTTTGCATGTGAGAGGAATGTATTTTTTCAGACTGTAAAAATGAAACAAAAAAAAATAGAGACGAAATTTGGTGATTGGAATTTGAATGAAGAGAAGTAAGTTTTCTTCTTTTTATTACTTTGACATTTAAGTTATTTATCAATTTCAGCTTTGCTTTTCTTTAAATAGCCTGACATTGTCAGAATTGTCAGCAAAAATAAAATTGAGGTACTACATTGGCAAATCTTAAATAAGTAGTTTCGTCATTGAAAAGTGTGAAATTGTATTTTGATAATTTTCTCTGTGAAATTATCAAATATAAATTTCTAGGATAAATCAGTATTCCCCTGAAAAGCATAAAATAAAAAACCACAACTACAAAACTAGTTGGATATTAAAAGTGATTCTATAGAAAGAAAATTACCTTTGTTGAGTGTTTAATTCTTGTACTGTTGGAAATATTTTCGTCCCTTGAGTGAATTATTTGAATTATAGTTGCAAACTTCATTTTACCTTTTTGAGTGGTAAAGGTCGTTGACTTCAAACAACTTGCCCCTCATCGCCGTGGGTTCGAATTCCGACAGGGACTTCCGATTCTTTCATGTGAGGAAGCTATCCAGCAAGCTTGCTGAAAGTCGGTGGTTTTACTCAGGTGCCCGTTTGTGCCAGAAAAATGCACTGAAGCTCATCTGAGGTCTCTCTCTACAAGTAAAGCAGGAACGTCGCCATATAACCTATTCTGTGTCGGTGTGTGTCTACATTCCAGGAGATCTTATAAGCTTTGGTTTAACACAATGCCGCCCGTGAAGCATGGAACACAGGAATATCTCTAAATCATTAGCAATCACACATCAATATTTTACCAAACTTAAGGAAAACCTGGATAAATTAATATGACTAAATAATTTATTAACATATTGCTGTTTAAATAAAATCTATCTTAAAAAAACATTTGAGACTTTGCTGTACTTGTTTGATATAGCTAAATATATTTGACTTTTATCATAAATACTTTGTTAGAACTTACCTTAAATAGGATAACCTTAAAGGGTTCGATGGATAGTCAGAATATATCTGTTTTTATGGTTTGCCCTTCTCTGAATTAATGTTTAACCTTGTAGAACAAACCGTATACATTCACAAAAAAATCAACTATTCGCGATAAGTATGTTGTATTCAATTGTATGTTTGAATTAAAAAATAAACAGTTTGTTGCTAAAATGAGGGAGGGTCTACTAATCACTTGAGAAACAAATGCGAGAATTTTGAAAGTCAGTTTCATTATTTTTTGATAACTACCCTAACGTAGTATTTGGTTATTTATACACATGATTTGAACATTTAATTTTCGCCATGCAATTTTCAAAACAAAGAAGTGTTCTTCATTAAATGAAGAAACTGCGCAAATGTTTATATTGATTTCTTTAAGGCTGCAGTAATAAAACGACCGATGTTTAATGCTTTCTAAATTATAAGATAATAACATACATTTTCCGACATTTCAAAATGATAATGACAATTTATTTGATGAATATGACTGTAATTCTTTAACTAGAAATATTTACGACGTTTCGTCATTATTAAATTACAGTCTCTATCCCTAAATATTGAAATAATCAAAGATAATTGAGAATTCTTAAAATAATTTGTACTTTAACAGATGCTTTCTTACAGAAAAAACAAAAGAAAAAACTTGTTGCATTACCTTATTTTTCTAAATTTATTATTCATACAGACACTCACAAATGACTGGTGGATAACGATACAGTATTAGGTATTATTGGACTGAAAACTTTTCCAAATAGACTCTAATACGGTAACATCTACAAATATATGTTTCCATTTGATAAGCATTGAGCGGCTTAACTGACTGGATCCTTGTGTACCAAATATACAGTTGGAGCTCCATCTTGCTTCGTAGCAGCTGGTAGGTATACCAATGGGCTTGTTATTGATCTAAGGTCCAAATAATATATGTTATTGTGGTTTTGGAGTGATATATGTGGATATATTACCTGTCAAGATTTTCTATCACCCAAGCCGTTATGCGAGGGTGATATTTTAGCTTGGCAGGTAATATATCCACATACATCACTCCAAAAACAAAATAATGATTTTATTACCCTTCCCTAACGAGCTTAGACGATTTTAAAATAAAATGGGCCCGCTTTGCTACTACAAATGAAACGTCGAAATAAGATTCCCTTTAGGGTACCCCTTCACCACAACATGACGTCACATAAATACATGACGTATATTCTTTCGAAGGTAATGAATGTAAACAAGATAAAAGAAGTAGTCTGTTGAACGCACTTTTTGGAATTAATAGGTCATATTTGTTTTCAATACTGATGAGAATATGTATCATTACTCTATTTTGGTAAATATTTATCATTTGACAGTTAAAAAGTGCTTTTAAATCGGAATTTACATCGTGTAAGATCAAACCGTACGCGCATCGTCACAGTGCATGTTGTTTACACTGTAGGGTATCCAACGGGGAAATTTAGTTTGTATATTACCCGTCTGGCTCTGTAATATCAATTTCTTTCGGGTGATCAATATCCAAACAAAAAGGCGGAAACAATCTGGAAGGGTTATAATTTATTATGGTACAAACTGAATAAATTTAAGACAGTCTGTGGGAAGTTGTAAAAGACAATGATAAAGGCTGTATTTCATTTACAAGCTAGAAAGCCAAAATAAAAAGTAAGAGAAACAAACTCGTAAAATATTGATAAATGATTTGATGTCGTGAGTCATTACTGTTTCCGAAGTTTTTTTGTTGTGTTTTTCTCTTCAGCGTTTGAAGCAATCCGGTTTGCTTACTCATGCTGTGTTAATAAAATACAAAAAAAGCTTTGGCTGACCAAAGAATAACAAACACTGAAACAAGTATTACGCTGATTAAATATTATAGCAATAGATGTGATTGGCAAACACAGACGTTTTACGGATAATTCTTCGCATACAAACAAGCTGTAAATTGCTTTTTCTTAATTCTGTTTATAGATCTGTATTTTTTTCTTACAAGTTGTGTGTAACAATGCAAACAGTTTTAATGTACAATTTTTAAGAAAAAAAAAATAAATAAATAAATAAAATATATAGCAAAAGTATTATAATATAAATAACATGTATGAACAACAACATCATTTAAG
>NW_026863243.1:0-30165 GCF_026571515.1 Ruditapes philippinarum
GCTTATTCTCCGCTGATAAGTACGCTTTCTGGACATGTTGTTAATAGAATCTAAATTTTTGATAATGTTGACTTATTAAACTCGTCTCGCCTCGTTTTATCGTTTTCAGATGACTCGTTTAATGGATTCAATACAAAACAAACACTTAATTAAGATCCTCTTATATATTTTATTGATGTTCTAAAGATATTATATGCAGAAAATGTATTACACTGAGGACTACTTGTTTCTCTAGTTTCAAACCAATATTGTTTTCAGCAAAATAAATGTTTCACAAATAAATAGCCGTCATGTACAAGAAAATCAAGTTTTTTTTATATAAATTAGTATTTCATAACAAATAAGAAAATATGAATGCAATAATCGATTTGATTACTTAACAATTGTAAAAATATTTAGGAATGATTTCTGATAATAATTTGTTGCATATCAAACATGATTATCTATTATTTACACCGGTTTTAGAAAACACTGTCTTGCAACCCCGTGTTTGAAAAGACGCGTTGTTTAAATGACGTCATTACAGCGCGCCATTTATGAATGCCATGCGTTCAAATGGTAGCGTCTTTTCCCGTTATGAATTATACGAAACTTTACGAAAAAAAATGCTACATAAAAATAACAGTGTTCGTAATTTCTTTCCGAAATATGATAAATATTAAATATGTAAGAAAGAGAATCAAAAACAGACTGCAGTCACTGAAGAGATTATCTAGCTCTGAATTGCGTCAAGGCCTCGTCACCCTTCAATAGACTTTAAAAGAAATTAAAAGAAAGTTAAATGATAAATACCTGAATTATCCATGGTGCTTGTGATAATTCAATACCTTTATTACTTTTCTTTAAAAGTAAGGGCATTATTCGATTAAAAAAGTACCGAAACTCACAGTATTTTCCTTCTTTGCATATCGTCCAACTCAAATCACAAGAATGTTCTATTAATGCCAATTAGCATTTTGGAAATTATCTTCAAACTTATTTAATACCTGGTCTCTTCACAATAACTCGGACTTGATCAAGCATGTAAACACATATTAAAACTAGATCGAGTCCCGTTTACATCCAAGTTATGATTCTCAATTAAACACCATCAAAAAGCCGCCATGTCTTCGTACAAATCTGTTTACATTTGATTGATTGATTTGATTCACATTTAAAAATCGTAATAAATGAGGCTTAGAATGGCAGAAAATGAAATTAGTAAAACGAGGTATTTTAAATTCAGTTGTGGGCCTGCTGCTGACCAAAGCCAGGATTCGTAAAATAAAGTCATAAACATATTGTAAAATATGACCAGGAGAAGAAACACACACAAAATTATAAAACCGACAGAGTATATAAATTTTATTTTCCATTTAAATAAGGTTTGAAATGAGCAGTTCAGGAACTATTTCACAAAAGTAGAAATGAACAATATAAATACATCACAAATTATAACTTATCACATAAAATATCACAGATTGTCTGAAAATAGTTTTATTGATATATTTAAGAAACAATATGCAAGCACAATATTAATATTTGAAATAATATAGGTTGTTTTGTTTAACGTGCAAAATACTATGATTTCCCAAAGAAATGCTTATTTCAACTTTGGTGAATTGATTATACTGTTAACTTTTGTTTTTTTATACTCATAACAGCAAGTGTCAAATGTATGGCAGCTGAAAAAAAGTTGTACCCTACTTCATTTCAGTGTAATTATATTTTTCTGGTTCTTCAGAATTATTTTTTCTTTAACTTTACTCTGTTAAAGATTAAATACTGCGTGAGCTAGTGCTGTGGAAGGCGTAAAAGATGTTGCATTTTCCATTATCTTACATGAACCGTGTCTTAAATTTTCACTTTTTATCTCTGTTGTTCTGGAGAGATCTTCCCGTATTTCTTATTAATGTTTACACATACCAAAACCAAATACAAAACAGAAAGCACAAAACAACAACAATATGGATTAGAACAATGTTTACCAAAAGGTTTTTATGGTTTGGAAGATACTTCACCTAAATTTCTATAACATATGTTTACATGATAACTTCAAAATCTAATTTTCAATAGTTAGTAGCTAACATAATGTACTAATGGCATAAAGTGAAATCATTTGACAATTAGAACGATAGTTTAATTCAGCCAATAAGATGGCGTTGACTACAAAGATATTAATAATCATAATCGAAATTAAACAAATAAAAGAACATCGCCATATAATAAAGAACAAATATGAATATCCACCAATTTAATGTTCATTATCTAAATAAATATAAATTTTCACAATATAACAAAAAATAGATCCTAACAAATCAAGAGAGAAAAAAAATAATATTCTGGTTTATTATTTGGTGATTTACGCATATAAATATTTTAAAAATCATAATGAAAATAAAAATAATAAAAACCAATAACAATATGATAAAGATGCAATACAACCTCAATAACACAACATTATACACTACCAATTTTTCCTGAAGTAAGCCATGAAAAGAAACGGTGACACATGAAGAGTAACATCTCTCATCAACAACCAAAACCATTGTCTTACAAAAGGTGTTTCTCTGTAAAAGTTGTTCAGTATAACAAATCTGAATCTTCACCAATTAAATGATGATAACAGAAACAGAAATCTTCACATTCACATTTATAACGAGCAACAGGAATTGCCCCAAAACCAAGATTTACGTCAATAATTATAGGTTTATCCCTTCATGAATGTCAGAGATTTTGTTTGTTTGCTTGTCTGCTTGTATTGTCGATTTCAAAATTGATTTGGTCATATCTCGTGCCCAGTCGTATGCCGACATTCGCCAATCTAGTAACAAGTATTTTTAGAGAAAAATCTTAATTAAACAACTATAGATCCTCATCTTTGTAAAACAAAGATAAAACAAATTTTAATCATCACCAGTGTAATGGTGAAAAACTAATATAACTCTTGAATAATACTTATATACATCCTCATAGTATAACAGAGATAAAACACATTTAAATCTGATAATTAACTAATATAAATGTTCACAATTACTTATAGTTAAAAAAGAAACAATAGATACTGATAAAAAGGAATATAATATTCACTTATTGGTAATATACTAAGATAAATGTTTACAACCATAATGAAAATTTAACAGCTATAGATCCTCACCAACGTTATTGTGAAAAACAAATCTAATCCTCCATTGATTAAATGATAATAAATTAATACAATGAATTCTTTAAAAAAAAACACTGTATGAAAAATCAATCGCAAAGCTTTGGCTAATTATAACCAATTTCAACAACATATTAAGAATTATCCTTGACCATTATGGCCATTTATAAGTCAATGTCAAGTTCATTACGATATGAGCAAGTAGTCTTCATGACATGTTTTATTTAAACTGGTAGAGCGGACTTGGAAAAAGCATATACAGGCTGTCAAACTGATGGACAACCTCAAACCAGTGTACCCCAATTAGAACTTTGGTTATGCGGGGTACGTATAATAAAAGTTTCAAAATGATCAAGGAAAATATATGCTCATTACTTTCATAGTTTAAACTCAATGAAAGGGAATCACTCTCTAATCTTTATAAAATATAAATATATATTAAGAGGATATAATGTAGAGAAATGTCTAAATCTTGCATATAAAACAAATATTTTGGTATTTAATTTTCATTTTCTTTCTTTATTTCTTTCTTTCTTTATGTTAGAAGCCATCTAAAATCAGTTTGACTTTCTTCCAAAATTACAGATAAGAACTGAATATAATGAGAATTTCATTGGTCATTTTAAAATTACAAACTAAAATCTGAGAATCTCCGTCTATTCTAAGATAAAATGTAACGGATAGTAAACAAAATTTTCAGGATATTTCTAAAATAAAGTGTAAAGGATAGTTCTTGCCAAAAGGAAGTAAAATGACAAGGAAAGTTCTAAAATGAAATATACATGATAGTTCTTTACCTTTCTAGTTTGATTCCTGTGATATTGAAGTTCTGTTTTCTATTGAACAGTTTTCTTTTTTACGTTATAACTTCTGTTTATTTTACAAGAAGTTATAAATTTTGTCCAAAATAACAAAACCAACAATAACATTCACGCGCGTGCGCATGAAAATATAGAAAAAATACCTATCAGGCTCCCATTCGGAACTGCCTCGGCTATTATCTATAAAAACCTCGAAAACAATACTGATTGAAAATAGTTCTACCACGTGGTTTCAGATGTAAACAGAAACAGATAATGTAAAACGAATGTATATACTTGACATCTAATGTGTGTCCCGGTACTCTTATGCTTAAAAACATGCCTGACAACAATTTGTAATTTAAGTATGCCCACTGATGTTCAATTTTAAACAAATCCGAAATATGAATTTACTTAGTTTAGGTGGACTTTACTACATATATTGGAAATAAACTTGTCAACAACTCCAAGCATTAACTTACTTTTTGTTTACAAGTTTAGTTTCTTAGCGTAGGTTAGACCGAAATACCGCATCCGTTCTTTGTATTCATACTATTGTGTTCGAGGTCCTTATCCGAAGACTGACGGAAAGGGCCGAGTAGTTGCGATTGTCAGGCTCCCTCAAATAAATGACCAATAAATTATATGATCATTGATATGTTCAATTGATATAATTTTCATAATTTATATCTATTTTTGCATATTAATAGAGTATTTATAAATATAATTGCCTACCGACTGCGTAGGTGTTGATGTTAGAAACTGAGTTCACTTATCGAAACAAGACATATTCATTAAGGAACACATACATCTCACAGTGTTCCATTTCTCAATATAAATAACCTCATTGTTTATTCTGTCAAATAAATATGTATCTAAACATTATAAACAAGTTAACCAGGACATTTCTGTCGAATATCTTTTTCTTAAGATATTTCTTGTGATAATTTGAATCATGGAAGTTTGCGCTAAAGATGTGTGCACCTGTCACATTATAAACATTGTTTTTTATCCTTAAAGATGTCGTTTCAATACTTTCTATATTGAATATTTGTTTTCTTCAAACTCCTCAGCTACGCTCTGAAAAGAAGTTATGCCCGGATTACCAAACCTGAAAACAAGGGTATAGATGGATAAAAAGCTTTAATGGAATATTGGTTTATTCTTTTGTATCTTACATCAAATATTTTAAATAATGTTTAAAGTTCCTGAATGTTGTAATTAAGGATGTAACAATACATAATATATGTATATAATTCTTCTTCTAAAACAATTTCAAACATCCAATAATATGCTAAATATGTACTGAAAATGTGACTTTATTGAAAATAGATTTCTAATTACCTATCTTTATTTACATGAAATGTAATTTCGGTAAATTCTTTACAAATAATGCTTTTTCAAACTTACAATATTGATAAATCTTCCTTTGAGCATCATATTTTTTATTTAAAACCATAAAAAAAGATTGCGTTACATGCTCTTTAAGTAAATTGTTAGTAAAATTTCAATAAAGCTGTTGATAAAACGATAGTCTTACTAAATAGCGATTGGATTTTATCTAAGATATCTTTAAAAAATATTTCAACGCCTGTAATCATGTGAAATTACATATACAATTATAGAATGTAATCACTAATAAGAGTTATGTTAATTCATAAATAGAATATTGTGAAACAACTTTTGAATCACATGTTGAGTATTTTTAACAAATCATTGCCATCTAGACATGAGTTTAGGGTCTCTTTTAACAAACACGCCACATCTGGATAGCAATTCAATTTGAATACCACAATTTAAATGATCTTGGACATTGATCAAAACTCAAAAAAAATATGCATATCAGATTTCTAGTTAATAACATGCTACAGCTTATATTTATTCTGTAAATCTGTTTCACAATATGCAGCTTTATATAATGTCTTATAATAGACTAGTCCATTACAAATCAGATAGTGTTAATATTCTTTTATATTGGAATGTTAGCGTTCTTAAGAGATGATCATATCACCTACCGTATGAAGCAATGAAAGTGTTTACGAATATCTGAAGTTGAAACTGTACCTGGTCTCGTGGTTCACGTTAGATCTCCCCATCATCAGATGATTCGTCCGTTATGTTGTTTAACACAAAATCGTCCTCGGGTTTGGTGGGCTTTTCTATGGTATTCATCTCGTCAATAGTCTTAGTAAACACATCTTTGACAATATCACAAACTAGCTCGTCATTGGAAACTATATGTAGCGAAAGTTTTTGCCATCTTTGTTTTTGGCAAAATTGTATCAGTTCATTCAAAAGCATTTCTGTACATGTTCTTGGATCTACATCGCCTACACCTGTATCATAAAAAAAATCATGTACCTGTAGTATTGTATATGCTAACATTGTCGTAGTCTCTGCATCTTTGTTTTTATTAGTTTCGAAAAAAGACACGTGTAATTCGTGTGTTACAATAGAACTATTGCATTACTTTTGTTATTTCATGTTTGGTTTATCTTTTTCACGACAAATAACTATACGCGTTTGAATAATTCTTTCGTTCAAACTATTTAAATAAGAATACACAATAAAAGAAGTAATTTTGACATCGAGCAATATAAATAAGTAGCATTTACCTGTTCCTAATAAGGGCAAGGATACAGATATAAATCTTCTTTCTGCAACTTCTTCAAATATTTTTCTGTACATCGCACATATTGCTTGTGGTTCTCTCCGCGGCATAATAGCATGTATAATCCACATATAGCTGTTTCTTCCTCCAGTAGTTGTGACAATATCACCAAATGCTGGGATATAACTAAACTTAGTTGCCTTATCCTGCAGGTATTCTTCTCCTCCATTTTTCAACAACAACGTAGCTACAATACCTTTCGCATTTCCTGCTTTATTTTCGCTACATACAACAGCTTCGATGTTCTGCAAGCTTATTATATTCCCTGTATAAATATGAACCTCTATGCCAGCCTTTGTATCAAACTTACACACAAGCGTTTTATTGTCGTATTCATAAGAAATATTCAGACGTGCAGGTACATTTACATTTTGCATGTTAAAAGTCTTAGGGCGATCCCTTGCGGTATTTTTAACTGTATGATCTTTAACATCTTCATCAGTATTGACAGAAATTTGCTGTTTGATAAGCTTTGAATCGTTGAAATTTTCAATATTTGGCTTGTGCTTGATGGTGGATTGTGCAAAACCTGGCCAGCGGCTGGTAGTATAATGAGCACTATCTGGTCTGGCACTGGTAAAATATCCACCGGTATCCGGCAATCGATCGGTGGGAGAGTGAGAAGTACCTGTACTGTGACGTGTTACAGAAGGCGCATTATCCGGAGTTGCTTGCACACTACCTCCCTCGTGAGTGAATTTAGCCGCCTGTGTTTCTGGAGTGAGTCTACCTTCCGACAGGAGCCATGCTTGGCATTGACACACATTATTTTCCATTCCAGTGATTTCAAAAATGATATTGACTTCTGTAGGCGTTACCACTGTGAACAAAATGATTGATTTTAACAAACAAGAAACCAGAAAAGGTGTAAAAAGTGTTTGTTCATATATTTTGGCAAGGATCAAAGATTATTTAGTTTATTTTTACAAGAGTCTAGGCAAGAGGTTAATTCATAATCAGGAGGAAACTGACATAAACTATTTCCTCAGTGGATAATGGGCCAATTATTTCGAAATGCAACATTATATTTTATGCGTATCCTAAACAAAAAAAGCCAAACAGAAAGTGTTTTTATAAGAAAATTACGTTGTCCTTTTATCAAATAACTCATATTGAAACACATTAAGACAAAACACAGGATGAACTCGGGAAGTATTCACATTTGAACCAAATAGCACAGGATTTCTCCTGTAGATATAAGAGAAAGTTAGGAATTTTAATGAATAACAACATAGTAGTACGGCCGAATATTAAACAGTTACTTAATGAACATTTTTAAATAATGAAACAGACGAAGCAGTAATTAAGTAAAAGAAATTGAGTAATCGTTACAGTTTATTTGAATATTTTAAAATGCTTTTGAATGAAACTATGAATCTATGATAGTGGCGAACAGAACTATTATTGTCATATTTTTTATGAGTTCTTTATTTAATTTGATATACAATGTACATAAACGGACTTTTTTGACAAGAATTTACCAATGAATTCCAAAATAAAGGATAATATCAGAATGGTTTTTGCAAGACTAGAATATTTTATTGAAAAAAAGTAAAATACAGAAATTTAAGCATTACTTGACAGCCTGTCACCTTATATGAATGTATTATCATTTATGCGCATGACAACATTATACATTATAATAACAAGATATATTTACCTAGCTTTTCAACCACTCTCTGGAAGGTCTGAAGAAAAAAGTTTTATCAAGGTAAAGTTCAGGCAATGCAGTTATCGGTTATCTCAGCTATGAAAGGGCAAAGTAAATGTAACCAATCAAAAGAGCACTTAAAATATAGCAAAATGTGCAGTACCTTTGAAAATATCAATTGCCATTACCTTTGACGGAACCAAATCAAATTATCATTTTATAATATACTTTACTCGTATTATTATATTCACCTCAAATATAGCTGTATCTTTCGGATGTATCACAATCAGTACTTCTTTTATTGGAACTGCTTTAATGTATTGCTGTGTAAACCTTTCCATTGCCATTACCATTTCAGAAGCCACTTCTTTAATTGGATATCTAAGCGAACCTGTACCCATTGCTGGAAATGCTATCGATTTAGAGTTGTATTCGAATGCCGTTCTTAAACAAAGCATCATAGCATTCCGTATACTCTGAAAAGTAAACATTCGAGTTTCAACAGAATAATTGTTATTTTGTGTTTTCATAGTGGCATAATTAATAGACTGAAGATTGTCATATTTGCCTGAGGCCGAAGAATAATATGATTGTCTGAAACCCAATAACAATGCCACTTTATTCTCTTAATTATTGAAAATTTTATTAATTTATTATATAATCTTTTTTATCTGCATTCTTATCTTAATTTCCCTCCACCGAATTCCCTTCGGCATTGTCAAAAAAATCATATCACAGTATGACCCTGCATTACATGTATGCTGAATATGCATTGATAAAACGTCAGATAAATACTTCAGTATACGCTCATCACCGGTCAATGTTATTTGTTGCTTTTTTGCTTTGTTTTTATTTCTTCAGCTGCCGGAGAGGCAGCACACCGCACGTTTTGAACCCACAGCTTCGAATTGCCAAAGAGGATTTTTTTTGGATATAGTGATTCTGGATTTAGTTGTCTTTAAAGTGCATTTTAAGCAAGAAATTTGTTTTTGTGACATCTAAAATGATTAATGGCAATTCTGAAAACATGACCAGAAATCATATTCTGTTGATTAAAAATGGCAAGGCCGTCATTTTTTGTAAACATTGCTTTTAAACAGCATGCTCGGTAAATACAAGAAATTGTACAGGGGATACAAACTTTAAGCAATAGCAAAAGATCTACAAGCGAAACCCCTGTGTGTAAATGTGTTATATTTTGCATGAATATATAGGATGTTGCTAAAGCAGAGACAGCGTTTCTGTAACCCGTATATTTGCAGGTACATTTTGCAGAGAGACCACATGTGTTGTTTTGGGTCTCGGACCACAGTATATTTCCGGTTTCAAAGGAATGAATTGCAACTCTTTGAACTGCATGGCTATTGGAGGTGGGATATATATGTAATGTTGCGACATATATATGTGTTTTCTTTTTCCATGTTGTGTAGTTTTGGATCAGAGTTAAAAGACATATTGCTTGTAGACATTGACGACAAGAACTTGAAATTTAGTGAGGAGTGCTATTCGAAACCATGTTGCAACTTAAATATCTTGGAAACATCTGACGTTAAAATTGGTCAAATTTAGGCGGTGATTATTTTTTTCTTTAGGACTAATGAATAGAAGCAGTTTCATTATGGCCAATCTGGTTAGTCAATGAGAATGATTCGAATCTTGTAATAGCCGAGTCGTTTTGTTTATAAAGGCCGAATATCTCTATAATGGTCGAGTTTTATATAAATAATATTGTGGATAATAATATTTTCATATCAGCCTTGCATTTGTAATGCAAATGCGCCAAATAATGCATAGCTAATACATAAATATAAATTGAAAGTTGATACTGCAGTGAGATTAAATGAAAATGATACATAATGGTATGTTTTAGTTTCGAATTTCCATTTACAAGTTATGAGTCAAATATCTAAAGGATCACAGCTCCGGATACAATCCAATAAAAAAACAAATTATGCAAACATACATTTAAAACACCATCCAGTGATATATCTCGCTGGAGAGTGATGTGAAAAACGTTCTTGCAATTCAGTGCGTAACCACCTGTAGCAACAATATCATCGTGGCTTATTCCTTGAGGGAACGCTTTTTTACATTCATCCTGAAGTCTCTGGCCAGCAGCTTTAACGAGTGCTGCAGATACTCTACCATAACGAAGGTTCAAATCCGGAGAAACAGTATTCACTATAACATCAGCCTGTGTAAGATGCCAAGTTATCGGAAATTAAACTTTATTCCCCAAGTCATTATAATGACATACAATTACAAATTAAATAATTGCAAGTTGCAATAACTATCAAAAGACAGAGGTGAAAAAGTGTTTTAACGGAATGTAACCATTGTTCAAAGTATTTTAAAATGAACGAACATATTAACGCAAAAATATTCAAAAAGCATTTCAAAAGAGTTATAGTTTCAATTATATCCCTAAAGCTTACTTGAAAATATACATAATAGGAGCAGACCATCATTTCAATTTGCATATGTCTGTGACTCAAACAAGTGTAATGTTTATTCCTAAGGTTTCTTAACAAATATACCAAAAATTAATGCAGACATTTTAAATTGTAAACCTTTTTGCAAAACTTACATTCAAATCTACCTTTAATGAAGATTTAGGAATAAATAAAAGTGTCTTACAACAGCCTTGTCCAAATGTCCTTTTACAATTTTGATATCTGGTTGGTCACGCTTTAACTCTGTGATTAAAACGTAGAAAATCCAATTTATTATTTCGTAACACAAAATAAAATAAAATAGCTATGAGGTGGTCTTAAAGATGCATGCCTCCAGATGAGTCAAAATATTTTAATAAAATCAAACTTGAGAAATATGTACTACTATTTTAGTAAAAGTAAAATGATGCAAGATACAAGTAATATTTTACACGTTATGTGCGATTAATAACTGATTTTTCAGTATTTCCAACTATATTTCTACTGCGTTACTAACGCAGTAAGGCATATTTATGCATATTTCGAAAACATTTTGTAAATTTACGTGGGTTGTAAGTGCCAATGAAAATTTGTAAATTACGTCCTTTTCGTTATTTCACAAAATTATACATTCAAATACATTTTCAACATTTTCAAGAAAATTAGCATGAATCTTGATGTGTGCTGCTATAAAATGTTATCTTGGAGATTTTGGGTTCAGAAGTTATCAGTTTCTTCGAAAGTGAAGGCAACAAGTACTGATAAACTGCCCGACAGCTTGCCCAGGAACTATTTGTTGGTTGAACTGTGCTCTGATAAATTCAACTTGGCGTACTGAACACCTACACCACCATTATTGAAAATAGTCACACCTAGAATATTACAACATTTCTGTTGACATGTTAAAATGTTTCTTGGGAATCAGTATCGTCATTTGATAAGTTGCAATTTGTATTGCAGCATTCAATTTTTCAAATTTTTACTTTAAATTCAGTATGTTTTTATTATAAATAAATTTATCATTGCATTGCATAATAGGTGTTGGTGCAGGCGAATAAACCTTATAAAGGATGTCATTCTGAAATAAACTGCACACTTTCTAAACAATTAGAAATTTAAATACAAATTCACTTGCCTTTCATTCTGGTCCATAAACGAGATCCAAAATATCCATCTGTTTCCACAAAATCAGCTTGTTTTTCTACGCAAAGTATCACTGAATAACCTAAAGATGTTTCCGACCCCACCAACCATTCTACGAAACTGTTCACCATACATTTCATGATACTGTTGAAGTCCCAGTTTGCAAAACGCGAAATCAGAAAAGCGACCACTTTTGCTTTGCTAGAAGCAACTTTCCCGAGACTGGTTTTTATAATGTCGCCTATGATGTTGTCATCGGTTTGTCCTTTGCTCACCTTATCCGGGACAGCGATTTCAACAAGAACATCATTTATACCTTTAAATTTGCCACCTAAACCAGCATAGAAACAGTAAAAATAACATAAAATAAAGATAAATGGACGATAAGATAAGATATAAATATTTTAATGTGAAAATAATATTATAAGTAAGAAAATATGTTATTTTTATTTGTTTATTACTTTAATGAAAATTAGAATATTTCTAGCAAAATAATCACTTTTCTATGCAATGTTTAATAAGCGTCAATAAATATTTAGTTGTATCATAATTATATTGGAGACTTTACCATTGAAAACGTGTCAGAGTTACATCAAATTACAATACATGCACAGTGCGGTAACTTGAATGCAGGCATTAGTTACCCGGACTCACTGTCTGTCTAGAACATGCTCGTTGATTGGCTTATTTTGTCTGTGTTTTACTTATTTTGACGACAGGTAGAAAAGTTACATTCTAGGGTTTAATATTGTGACGACAGTGAACGAGTTTTTATGTTTGCATATGATACAAAAGAGAAAGAACACCAAAACACTCGGCAATCTGATTAATACTCGGGTGGGGGGAAGGGTGCTACGCCCCTCGTACAGATATCACATATTAAAATGATGTACTGATGAAAGTATTATGGTTTGATGATAAATAAAATGAATTGTATGAATGTTCAGTATATGTGTTAATATATGTTAAAATTGTGATAACCATTTAATCATTTCATTTACATGTTATATTTTCTTTGATTTATATGTGTTCTTTTGTGTGAGTGTTTTTATTTTTATTTATTTCTATTTAATTTTTTTATTTTAGAAGGCCGCATTGTAAATAAGATGTATATGTCTTAATGTGTTACCTTCGGTAAATAAAGTTATTATTATTATTATCAGATAGCCTCGTGTTAGATGCTCTTTCTATTACAAACATTAGACATACAATTTGTGACTTTATTGTTTCTATTCATTATATTCATTACGTTATAGTCTGTTTTTTAGCTGTCAATTATGAATACATTTTATAATTCATTTAAATATTCTGACAGTGTTATTAAGAGAATTAATTTGGAAGCAAGCCTCATACATGCTTAATGTACCAGTAAAGCAGCCGCAATACCTAAGTCGGTTAAGTTTCTGTTATGATTCTGGTTTTGTATTGTATTTTCTGGATTAAAATTATATCTATTGATTTTAATCCAATTAAAGTTCTGATATTACTTTTCAATTCGATGTTATTTAACCCTTTTCCTCATGAGCATATTGTGAAAATGGCTGTTTTCATTGAAAAGTCTCCTGTTACAAATTCAAACTGCTATGAAACTATGAAAAATGCTTCAATACTAATCAAACTTGGCATAAGTGTTGACTGGACCATTGCCTTTGTAACGACATGCTAAGTCTTAAATTTAATGTTACCATGGCAACGAGGGGTCATCTCAAAATTGCCAGAAATCACTAGTTTGCGTATATTTTTCCATCAAAATTGATTTCCAAGTGCTGCAACTTCTCAATGGATTGAGATAGAGTCAAAGGCTTTTCAGCGTGGTTACACATTACCTTACGATCAACCTGGGGTCATTTTTACCCTCTCACATGTCCAAAATTTTCTTGGCGATGAGGGGGATTACCGCCCACTTCAAACACCCCAAACAGAAGGGCACAGCCCCCTTTTTGCAACCCCATGATGTACCATTTTTACCCTCTCACATGTCCAAAATTTTCTTGGCGATGAGGGGGATTACCGCCCACTTCAAACACCCCTAACAGAAGGGCACAGCCCCCTTTTTGCAACCCCCTGATGTACCATTTTGATAGGGGGCGGCGCCGAAAAAGTGATCACTTTTTTAGGAACATTTCCCAAACGAAAAACAGTGTTGGGGCCTAAATAAGGTAATTTGTCACTGTTTGAGGTCTCAAAAAGGAGGGGGGGTCCAAAAGCCGCCAAAACACGTCTATATGAAGTAAAGGGTTAAAAGCGTTTAGACTTTGTCAAAATAACTACAAAACATATTAAGACAACAACATAAAACAATCAAACAAAGCTCCAATAATGTTGGAAATATAGATACGAATATACAAGGACCTATACGCGGACTCAATCTTGTAACACGTTAAACATGTATTAATTACGTATGTAAACCAATTGTTTACGCTATTGCGTTATAAAGGTCAATATAATTATTTCATGGTACTAATTAAATTTAACCCAGCAAACACACGACGTTAAAATAACGTCGGATTAACGATAGATTTTGGTCACGACGTCGGCGACCAAAATACGACCTAAATCTGACGTTAAAAACCGATGTCTATTAGACGTTTCTTTTTGACGTCGTACAAACGTCAGGTTCTGGTCGGTGTCCTGACGGTAGGTATAAAATTAACAAAAAAATAATCCTTATTCGCTGTTGTAATCATTTAAACTTTTTTCAAATGTTATTTGGCTTACAAATGAAGTGTATATATATATATACAGACCAAGATCGCGGCGCTGCATCCTAATAAAACATATAGGTGGCGCTGTATATAGGCAAGTTACATGTGTTATTGTTATGAAATCTATTTATAGCCACAGATCTGTTTACGAGTTCAAATCATTTAACGTTATAATATTATCATTTGTGGTACATTATATGTATCAAAATCACGAGCTTTTAATAGTGCTTTAACATTTAATCATAGCGACAGAAAAGGGAAAGAAAACATAATTAACCTATAATTCGAAACTACAGCCACGTGGATGGAAATTCAAATTCGTAGGCGTTACGTTTTGGCTGTCGGTCAGGAATTGGGATGCATTGATAAAGTGAATATTTTAGATTTTCTTGAACAAAAAGGTCAGTTCAATTTATTTCTACTTTATATTTGATAAATAATTGCATGATTGCAAGCATTCTTAAATTTAATTATCATTATTTGAACAGTTGAAGCAAAATGTCACACAATTTCGCGATAATGTCTGATAATAAATCTTTTCAAATTTGACATGTTTTAACTCTGCTTGTGAAGAATTTATAATGTGCCTTTCAGTACTTCCAAAGAAAATGCTTAGTTTACATATTTTTCTTAAACTGTGATGTTTTTGTCAGTTAAAATCTGAGATTTGAGAATGAATTTGAAACTTTAATTTGAAACTATGAAAAATTTAAGACTTGCGTAACTGTTCTATTTCAAACGTAGAATAAACATACATGTGATTTAGAATAAAATTTTCTTTTCAGGTAGTTCAAGTGTTGGACATGCTCTCAAAGGTCGGAGGGACAGAAACACGTGAAAATGTAAAAAGAAACATGGCAAAGTAAGATTTTTGTAAATTCTATCACAGACATTTGGGGTTTGGAGCTCAAAACGCCTTTAAAATCCAAATAAAATGCATATTTGTCAATCCCAGCACATGTACTGATCATATATATCAAAAAACTTAATATAAGCCGTTTTGAAAAAATTTCATATTTCAACATCTATAATAATACACAAGATAAAAATGTTCGCCGGAAAAAATCCGCACCCCTACCGTCATAATCACCATGTATTTTATTCCATTTCCAATATTTTCACATAATCCTTTGGTCCATCGACACAGAAGATATAATTCTTCACGATGATGGTCAATTTTAAACTTCAACGGTAATATAAACAACGCAACAGCCGAAATAAACATCAATATTATCGCCGTTTTTTTCCAACGACAAAATCTTTCGATAAATTCAATGGACCAGACGGCTATGAACGAAGCTATCCGATTATGTGGTTCCCAAACTTAAAAGCGCTGCGCATTTTGCACACGGCAAAGCTGGGGCCACATAATCGGATAGCTTCGTTCATGGCCGTCTGGTCCATTGAATTTATCGAAAGATTTTGTCGTTGGAAAAAAACGGCGATAATATTGATGTTTATTTCGGCTGTTGCGGTGTTTATATTACCGTTGAAGTTTAAAATTGACCATCATCGTGAAGAATTATATCTTCTGTGTCGATGGACCAAAGGATTATGTGAAAATATTGGAAATGGAATAAAATACATGGTGATTATGACGGTATGGGTGCGGATTTTTTCCGGCGAACATTTTTATCTTGTGTATTATTATAGTTGTTGAAATATGATTTTTTTTCAAAACGGCATATATTAAGATTTTTTGATATATATGATCAGTACATGTGCTGGGATTGACAAATATGCATTTTATTTGGATTTTAAAGGCGTTTTGAGCTCCAAACCCCAAATGTCTGTGAATTCTATTACATACTTATAATCCATACTAAACTGGAGTTTTAAAGCGGCCTTTTAAATTTTCAGTATTCATGTTTAGTTTCAATTTTTGTTAAAGCTCTCTCATAAAAAGCTAGCAAAATTGTTCATTTATTTAAGATAATTTTTCAAAATTTCTAAAGGGCAGATAACCATGAAAAAACATTTTAGCATGTTATTTTTCCATTTTTCATAAATTTCTTTTTTTTTTCAGTGAAAATTATATCACAAACGCTATTGGACATTAACATATCCTCCGGACAGACGAGGGGTGGTGAGAGAAGGTCATATCTAAAAGCATTACACCTCAAAATTCGTGCTCATTCTCATGGATATTTAAAAGTATAACTTTGTGAAGTATCTAAAAGGAAGTAATTTATACCTGAGTGACAATTATTCAAAGGAGGTCAAAATATGCAAAATGGCACTAAATGTTTTAGTAATGCTGTAGAAATATAGTTAAAATACTGAAAATGTGTCATTAATTGCTTGAAACATTATTATCCGAATCTTTTAACTTTTCTTAAAATTATAATATTTTCATTATTTTGTTTGATAAAGCAAACTTTGATAGAAATGTACATAAATTGTTTTGTTCTTTAATAGTTGTAGATGTTTTCTTAGTTTCATTTATGTCATTGTTTTTGTAATACTTTTTGTTTTGTTATTAACTTATTTTATGTTTTATTTTGTTAAATTTATGAAAAGTATTTAGCCTTTCAGAATTTACTAAAATTGTATGTATCAGCTTAAAATTGGAACTTTTATTTTAAATAAAAAAAAACCATAAAAACATATTTTTGCTTTTAGTTTTTTGTTATACATTTCATTGGAGTGAAAGTTACTTAATAGAATGAGTTACATTAAATTCGATCAAGGATTAGCCAGAAAATATTTATAACGTGGTAAAACAAAAAGGATAAGGGGAATGATCAGATTAAGGTCAAAAAATGGTCAGATTTAGGGCAGAAAAGGGTTAAGATTTAGGTCGAAAAATGGTCAGATTGAGGTCGGAAAATAGTTAGAAACTGGTTAGATTTAGGTCGGAAAATGGTCAGATTTAGGTCGGAAAATGGTCAGATTGAGGTCGGAAAATGGTAAGATAATGGTCAGATTTTGGTCATAAAAAGGTTAGATAAGGGTTAGATTCTGACGTCTACCTGACGTCAGATTATTACGTCAAAAAAACTTTCAAATCCAACCGTTTTTCCGACCGTCATCCGACGTCAGAACCTGACTTAAATCTGACGTCAGTATGGCGTCTTGTGTTTGCTGGGAACAAATCTTATCGGGTGCATCACGCGAACCTCACCGACAATCTATCGAAGATTTATATATTTGTGTATTGACCGTATGTAGGCAGTATACAATTGTCAGGGTACTAAAATCACCAATCTGATTTAAATCAGCTCTAAATAACGCTCCGCTTATAGATCTAACCGTCATAGTAAAATACGGTTACCCGGGGCGTTTATATAGCTGTTAAATATCCTTTTTAAGAACTTCATTAGCACCCAAATGACATTATCTAATACCTAAAACGTCAATTTACCTTTAGATGGATCACTTTTGTTCACCACAAACTTCTGGTCTACACGTAAATCACCAAACGCTGAAAATTTGACAGTAAGTTGTTTGCCGCTTGAGGATAACCAAATACTGCTGTAATTGTCGTGAAGCCTGTTGGTAACGTGTAACCTTCCACAAACATATGTTATTTTCTTTTCAAGTAATACATCAAACTTTTGTAAGCCCTTCTCAAAGTCCTTTTTATCTTCAGATGATCTGATAATGCTTATTGGACCAGAGGAGGAAATCTTAAGTTCATTTGTGCGAATCGAATGTGAGATTTTATTTAGATATCCAACAGCGCGTGAAACATTTTCTTCCTCCCCTTGAACAGAAAATGAATAATTCAATTCATCTGCAAATATTGTCACTTTCTCACACTGCACGACCTGTTCGAGCTGAAATGACTTACTGAAAAATCTATAATACACTTGTTCAAGCGGACCAAACTTTTGTGTAACTTTTGTTTTTCCTTGTGGCAGCATATTCGTTGGCGAGATTCGCTTTCTTCCCTCGCTGATATCTACATACTCACAACATGCTTCATCAACGGCGTCTTTCTGACCAAGCAAGATAAGACGACCGACCTCATCAATATAAACAACTATTTTATCTTGATAAAATTTCTTGAAATGATCAACAAGAGCTTCTTTCTTTTCTCTTAGACTGCGACTATAAAGCAGGAAATCTTTATGAGCTATAATTCTCGACAAATACGCGGCTGCTTTATCAATCACGTTTCTGTCGAATCCAGGAAGATTTCGTTCTTTACATGTTTGTCGATGCAATACTGATAATCGCTCTTCAACAGGTTACTCACGATATTTTCTATAGAAAAACTTTTAAGAGCTGAGCATGTATTTGTTGTGAACCATATTTTGTTCTCCTCAAGAGCATTCTCAATGGAAAGTAATTAAGTCTAACCATTCCATACTTCATGTGTAGTGCCACCTAATAAACATTCAAAGTTATCGCCATTTTCTTTTAATGTAATGGCTAAGTTTGGACAATATCTACTATCAACGAGGACAACTCGATAGAACGCTCCTTATAGGGATTCTTTCTTCTGTTAAACCATTCGGTGTACTACTTGATGAAAAACGGATTGAACCCCTTCCTGTAAAATGAAATGCGAAACAAACATACATGTATATACTGTAACATATGCATATATAAGCAACATGTCTTCAGGTTTATATTTTTCTTTATTTGAAAGAAATCATAATCAATTTCAAGCGGGAAAATAAATTTTCAGGCGTATATTGTGATAAAGAAGGGAGGCGATAAGTGGCCGGCCGGCCTAACGCCCGCAGAGCTCGGGCTGATTCGTTTTCCCCTTCACGCCGGGGAGAAAGAAGGAAAGCGATCGTTCGACGGCCGAAAAAGAAGGAAACCGATGAGTCGCCGGCCGGCCGCACGCCCACGGAGCTCGGGCTGATGGGTTTCCTTTTCTCGGCGGGTTGGAAGAACGGAGGCGAAGGCTCGGCGGCCGAGAAAGAAGGAAAGCGATGAGTGGCCGGCCGGCCGTACGCCCGTAGAGCTCGAGCTGATTGATACCCCCTTCTCGGCGGACAGAAAGAAGGGAAGCGAGCGCTCGGCTGCCGAGAAAGAAGGGATGCCATGACTTGCCGGCCGGCCGTACGCCCGCAGAGCTCAGGCTGATTCGTTTTCCCCTTCTCGCGGGGTAGAAAGAAGGGAAGCGATAGTTTGGCTGCCGAAAAAGAAGGGAAGCGATGAGTCGCCGGCCGGCCGTACGCCTGCGGAGCTCGGGCTGATTCGGTTTCCCCTTCTCACCGGGGAGAGAAGAAAGAAGGGAAGCAATGGATTGGTGGCCGTCTGCGGAATTCGGCGGAAAAGAAGCTGGCGCCCGCTCGCGGCCGGACTTCTCGATACGTGCGGGTAGTCCGCCCGGAGGGGTCGCGCAAAAAATCACTCCAAGGTCGGTCCCCACGTTCGAATCGCAATATATGTGAGAGGGTGATGATGTCGGCGTTCGGGAAGAAGGGGCAGCTTAAATTCAGCTGTAACAAAATAACACATGGATTGTGTGATAATGAATATGAATTGTGACAATTTATACGTTTCTTAAATTCTCGATATGATAACATTTACAGGTACGTAAGCGTTGACATTAACAACAAAATTATCTCAAAATAAAGTTTTTAAAAAATCCACTTCCAGGTAATGCTGGTCTATTGCCATGGCAACAATTATATCAATATGCAAAATTTAAAGCAGTTTATCTTGTTTAGCACTGAGTCAATTGCGCAACATTCCTCGCTCTGCCATGTTGTGTGTCACTTACTTTGTCCTCACAATTATTGTGTGTCCTCACAATGACAGTGTGACTTCATAATAATAGTGTATCCTCACGATGAAAGTGTGTCCACATAATGATAGTTTGCCCTCACAATGATAGTTTGCCCTAACAATGATAGTGTGTCCGTATGACGTCTGATGTCAATTGTTGGATTCGCTATTCGAATTCGTTTTAACTTTGACTTTCTTTTGATATTGAAATTCAGAATTGTTTGAAACAATAGTTTTATCAGTATACAATGTGTATGAGTAAGAAATAAGCTTCAAATTTTAAGTGACGTCCCTTTTTTCGATCTATAATTATAGCGTAGTTCTTTATATTATTTACAGTTGCAATACGTTTAAAGTGTGTGTTTTTAGTTGTTATTGTTGTTTTATTTGTTCTTGTTTGTTTGTTGGTTTGTTTATTTGTTTTCATTTTTGTGAGTTGCAAATAAGCAATTAAAAAATAAATGAAAACTTTTAAGTGTATGGGAAAGAGAAACAAAGTTAAAAGATCATGAAGGGCGGAAGACAAAGTATCGACAAATTCTTTCTTTCCGTCCTGTACGGTAATTTATTTTTCGTTTATCTTTAATGCAACTACAATACTCGTATAACTTGAACCGTGAGAATAATGAAAATACTTAACCCTTGCACATAAACATTACAAAACTCGTTCTGAAAAAATGAGCTGAAAAAGAAAGGCACGCAAGTTTTTTTACTTATAAAAATTATTGCTTGAAATAACAATTTCATGTGAAGGTGTACATGATAAAAGATATACAAATATTTTCAATATGAGGTATCCTTGAATGAAAACTAATTTGACCTTTTACTTTAAGCGTCTTTCCTGTTTATCATAAATAGTCCAATGATTTTTTATGTGTAGCGTCATTCACATAACGTGAAATGAGGTTAGAAACGTGAAGGTCGGAACCATCTAAGTATTTCAAAGAACGTTGTATAGAGATTATTCCATGAAGCTTTTAAACCATTAAAAAAAGTAAAAAGCAATAGCAGCAACAACATTAAAAATCAAATTTTACTTTGAATACTTTAGAAATTGAAACAAATTGAAAAGTATTGGTTTGAGAAAGAGATCTGCGAGATCCAAAAAAAAAAGAAATTCTTACCGATAATGCCAACAATTCACTTTTATTTTTTTATTTATCTATTATGTTTTGTATTTTTGTAAATACATGGCGTTTGTCTATTTCAAGATATGGAACGTTTCATTCTATTGATTGACTATCGCTTGAATAAACATGTTAACTTGAGACAATACGAATCGAAGTATATACATGTATATATCCTATTTTCTTTATTTTTTAATCAAAAAATGTTGAGAGTATGCCGATTAAACGATATGTCAATTGCATGAATCATAATTATAGAAAGATCATATTAAATAGTGAGTTATAAAACACTTAAGGAAACAATTAAACATGAAACCGAATGTTAAATGTTAAAACAATCAAAACAGTAATGAATAATAATCGAAGTATTTGCGCACACATTAAAAAGTAGAGTAAAACTTACTGTAACTTCATTTTCCCACTTTGCATAGTTTTAAGTTTAAAATTTACAGTCACACGATACTAAATTGACAGCGACTTATGACATCTCGCAAACTTTATGATTTAGGTTGAACGACACTATTACAATGTAGATGTACGTGTATAGACTAGACTAAATGTGGGTGAAGTTTGTATACTACATTAACCCATACCAAGTGTAATCTAAACTTTGCATATTTCAGGCAAATAAAAATTCTCTTGTTTTTTTTTGTTTTTTTTTTTTGTTTTTTTTTGTTTTTTTTTTAAGAGTTTCTCTCATTGCGTTTAAGTATAAGAATGTTAACGCTACATGTTTTGTCCATTTAGGTATTTACAAGTGCGTACGTATTAACTTATTTTATTTCAACTGAAGATATACCATTATCACTACCTCAGCGGTCTTGCGTCGATATCCTCAATTTGTTTAGAAAAAAAGAAAAGAAAAACATGAGACAATAGATTTAGCTAAATTTAATAATGACAACGTTAGTGTGATTATAACAATAATTTAATTTATAGGCAGTGCGAGTTGTTCCTATTTTGAAAGACATAATGAAAATTAAAGTACCTTTTCCTCACATGGGAGGGTTACTTGTAGCGTTCCCTTGGGACTGTTATTATATTTAATATATGTTCATGATATGAAGGCTGTGTTCTTGCTAGATACGGATTTGACACCTATTCCCATTGCTGGGAAAACTCAGTCATTTATTGAAAATGAACAGACTAATGAACTTTTCAATATTTTAGTCAATAGATAACTGACAATACATTATCCTCTATTACAGACGTTAATATTGGAATCAAAGCCAAGATTAATGTCAGATGCATTATCTGTCAATTTCAATTGTAATGCAAATGATACTGCTATAGTCAAATATCTACATGCTCCACTTCAACAGCCATCAGCCTCTGATTTTTTTATTCCATGACAACTTCTGTACTTAAAAAAGCAAATGCAAGGTTAAAATTACTGTACAGGAAACGTCTTTATATTTTCTTTATATCCAAACTAAATATGTTCTGGTTATGACCCTTATTCGATGTCATTTAATCAACAGTTTCGTCAAGAAATGAAAAAAGATAGCTTTTCAAGTAATGCAACTTTGTGTAAAATAAAGAAATACGGTATAATATTGCATATTGTTAACCAAATTTGAAAGTGGTAAATTAGTTTTCTGTTAAAAAATGGGGAAAAAAACCTGAATATTTGGGTATAATTTTTGATCCCTTAGACTCTTTCAAATCATATAGTAGTAGGTCAAGTGAAAGTGGAAGCTATAGTTAACCCAGACTCAAAGGTTATATGATGCAGTCATTTGCATATTATTGCTATGTTCTGTGAAACAAATTGCATTCTTTTTGTTCAGGAACGGAACTAAGTTGTATAATTATAAATTGTCAGTCAAGGGTTATTCTCTTAATACGTATGTATCTCTTTGATGCTAATCCTCTTTTGTCCAAATGTAAAATATTGTTTTACATTATATTTTATGCTATCTGCCTTCATATTCAAGCATCTATTTCAAAATCATCAGTACTTTAGGTCCATCATTGAAATAAAATATTTAGGTCTCCCTTTTGTGTTATCCTTCATTTGATGTAATTGATGGCAAGTAAGACATTAAGACCCCTTGACTTCTCGACCCCTTACGATATTGAAATGACTTCTAGACCCCTTGACACTCAGACCCCTGATAACATGACTTTTCGACCCCGAGTGGATAGGACATTTCGACCCATATCTAAATTTTTGTACTTAAGAATAACAAAGATACATAATATATCAAATAAGACCCCAGACTAAAAGTGAAGGAATTATAATAATGATAATAATGAAAATGCGCGATTTGTGTATTGTATATAAATTCAAATCTACAGCCCCAGTCACATTAGAGCTTACGACCAGTGAAGACCAGTTCACGATCACCAGTGACCTCTGGTCGCGGACAATCTTTAAAACGTCTTACGACGGTCATCGGTGATATTTGACAGTCGCAGGTTATCTTATTTAGGTCCCACGACCAATTTCAGTCGTAGAGAGGTTTTTGAGCTTGCACAACAACCTCCCTGCGATCAAACAGGTCGCTAGTGATCTTATAAGGTCTTAGGCTGTCGCACGATGGTCGTTCGGAAGTGCGACAATCTTACGACAGTCTTTACAAATTGCCACTAGTCACTGATAATCTTGAGTAACCTTGAGTTATCGTGCGATGGTCGTAGGACAAGTTGTAGGTGATCGCATGACAGACAGATCACGGGTAGTCGTAAGTAATCCCACACAATCTTGCGACCATCGTACGTTTGCTTATGACCTGTCGTGCGATTGTCAATGATGACTTGTCTTGGAGGTAAATTTATCTATGCAAAAATGGTTTTGGTCGCAGACAATCGCTGATGATCGTCAGTTTTATAAGTCGCTGGTGGTCGCAAGTAATCGTAACCTCTAGTATGACTGGGGTTTACAATTGCTACGAGTTTTTAAAGATTTAGTTTCTACACATGCATGTTTTATTGGCGATGAATTATTTTACATGTCTTCTCAGGTGTCAAGTGCTGTATAGCAGCTGTAAAAAGTTGCCCCGTACATCACTTCAGTGTTGTTATATTTTTCTTGTCCTTCGGGATCATTGATGCCAGCACTACTAAGTGTTGAGAATTGAGTACCGCTCAAGCCGGTGCTAGTAGGGGCGTGAGGGATGTTGCACTTATTCATTATCCCTCATGTATAGACTCAATTAAACTGAGTCTGCAATTCTTATGTAATTTCGTTGTGATTTATGCTTCCGAGGGATCACTTGGTTTCCAGATTTTTTTCTTAATTTATGTTATATATTGAATTAACTTGTCAAAGCAGCGATGCTCTCTTTGTAGTAAACAGTGGTTGTAATTTGACAATTCAATTAATTTTAATTTAAACGTATTTCGAGAATTACGTGTAGAATAATTTACAACAAAAATGTAAATTATGATATGTCGAATTGTAGTGACAAAAAATGGTAAAGTTTCATCTATTTCTTATATAATTTGTGACATAAAAAAATAAGTTAATTTCCAAAAACATTTATAACCACATTTCATATACGCATTTTCCTTTCTCAAAGTTTGAGTATAATATTGCCAAAATAAGCTGCAAAAGCAATATTTCCGACAAAAACATGTTAAGAAAATTATTTAATATCTTAAAGTCAATACATGATCCTCTTGATCACATTATCTAAATGGTGTGAAAACGCGTGCCCAATAAACATCAGTTACGTGTCATTGGTAATTTAATTATCGGTAATTAATACCTGTGATAAACCTTTTTGCCAATCACCAAATTGTTGTTGTTGTGCTAAATAAAAAGTAGCTGCATTTCATTTTAACTTGGTTTTCTGAATGAGAAAGAAATCGTTATATGTAACATTCAATTTAATTATTTTATTCAAATGTATACATACATTAAATATTTATAGGCATACATTCAATGTAGGCGGACAGACATAATAAGAGCATGAGAATTGATACATCAACAACATATATGTTATACCATTATAATAAAATGTATCTAACACAAATTACATATGAAAAATTAATTGTTGGTACATTAATACTGTATTGGTATTAGTGATATTATGACTTTGCTTGTGACTTCAGTGCCGGATAAGGATTTTCTTTTAGTTTTAACATAACTTTTTTTGGCAATATTGACTTGAGTCAATTTTCGGAAGTTTTTTTTGTTACCTTTCGCACTTTATAACGATAGAAATGTTCTCGCTATTTAATTAATTTCATACTAACGTCCTCGAAAAAGTATTTTTATTACATGTATAACAACACTCGTAAGGTGTCAAGGGGTCGAGGTGTCAAGGGGTCAAGATGTAATACACTCTAATTGATGTGGTTTCACTTCTTACACATGTTTTTAAATTATTGCTTATCATGTCTTAGATAGATTTTTCCCAAGTTATTTCATAATTCTGAAATCTATATAGATCTTTCTATCTTATTTAAACAACTTTATTTTCACTTTAACATTGAACAAATAGAGGATATTTGTTTAGTTCAGTGTTAGATAGGAATATATTTCACCGAGTGAGCACCAAAAGGTATATTTCACGAGTGGCGCAGCCACGAGTGAAATATGAACTTTTGGTGTTCACAAGGTGAAATATATTTCGATCTTACACTAAACTAAACAAATTTTCTTTTTATTATATGCAAAGAAACGTTTTAAAAAGACATTAAACCTAATACTGAATGAAAAGCGCGCCAAATAATAATACAACGTGACGTCATTTACGACGTCACGTCATTAAGTTGGTACCCAGTACTGTGCACGCTGGTATTTCACTGAAACAACGTAAGGGGCTTAAATTCAAAACAGTGAAATTATCAAAGTGGTAATTTCACTGTTTCAAACAGTGAAATTACCAGTTTTATTTCACTGATATATTTCTATAAACCACCGTAAAGCATGTAATAAAAGTTTCTATCTCTTACACTTGTTTAACACATAGAAAAACGTAATAATATTGTTATGTTACATAGAAACTAGCGAGGTAATGTGATAGATTCACATAAACATGTTATCTATAGGAAAGTATATTTATATAGCTTAAAATTCTCTACAAAAGTAACTTTATGTTTTTTGTCCCTGATGTCAAACTTGCTTCAATCAAGGCGTAACTAATTGAAAAAAATAGTCCGCTACTGGGTGGGGTATATCATATAGACCTGGGCAAATAATTCGTGGTTGTTCTATGAAGCTAGAATTATGTTCCGCCCATTGTTTTCTCGTTGAGGAAACACGCATTCTTTTGCTTGGGAACCATATGCCGCTTTTCATGGAATAACACTACTGTCACATTGAAGGTTCCATGATAACCGCCATGTTAACACATCTGCGGATGTTCTAAATTCAAAATTTCACCATTTTCGTGTTTAAATGTTGAATTCTGCCTAAGCCGGTGCTAGGGGCGTGGACAATAACTTGCACTTTCCAGTACTGTCAATGAACAGGCTCAATCAAACCGAGCCTGCAATATTTTCAATTTTGCCGTGATGGGCTTTCTTTAGGGATTCTGTTTTTCTCAATTTTAGGAATTTTCTGTCTAGTTTAATGTATTATTTTGAGATTTGAACTTCTTTAACATAATGTGGACCTTGTGAATAAACTTTAAACATTCAGCGACAATCTTCAATTGCGGACGAACTCGAATCGATGATGAAAAGAATGTTTAAGGACTCAGTTAAAATTCATTTACACTTATAAGTTTATCAGTTCGTGCAAATACCCAATTCTGAAATAAAGGGCAGTAACATTTATTCTGCACAGTTTAACCACAACACAGCGTATGCCAACAGCGAATGAAGTTCCAGTATTTTTGTACCCGGTGAATTTCAAAGTATTTTCAGCAATCCCTTAAATTGTCGAACATAGCATCTACATGCTCCACAAAGTTAATCCATATTAAAGATCAATTTGCTCATATACAAGATGTCATTTTAAAACTTTACCCGCATAGTGACGTCATGTATTAGATGTAGACACTTTGAAACGTTCAAATCTTATTAAATTCATTGAACGCAGCCCCTCAAAATCCAGCGACACAGACCAACCGACCCAGAATCCCAGCAGGGCAACGAACAAAATAGGAGGAACAGAGTGTAAGGACGAGGCGTTGTTGTTAACTATTGAATTTAGAAAAACTTGGAAACTCAAGAAAAATCACTAAAAAGTGCATTGAATAAAAAATGTTGATAGCTACAATGATCAAGGGACCGTATGATCGGAAGGAAGGATCGGAAATTTATGGGTAAAGGCATCAAAAAGGAAAGTGTAACATGTATTCGATATTATATATCAGTAAGCACAATTGATTCTCTATAACTGACTTAAACTGATACTACTTTATTTGCACACGAGGAAGAGCTAGAAACGATTTTACAACTAAGACCAAATTATCCTAAATTTTTGTCAGACCTATGCTTATTCTCCGCTGATAAGTACGCATTCTGGACATGTTGTTAATAGAATCTAAATTTTTGATAATGTTGACTTATTAAACTCGTCTCGCCTCGTTTTTATCGTTTTCAGATGACTCGTTTAATGGATTCAATACAAAACAAACACTTAATTAAGATCCTCTTATATATTTTATTGATGTTCTAAAGATATTATATGCAGAAAATGTATTACACTGAGGACTACTTGTTTCTCTAGTTTCAAACCAATATTGTTTTCAGCAAAATAAATGTTTCACAAATAAATAGCCGTCATGTACAAGAAAATCAAGTTTTTTTTTATATATAAATTAGTATTTCATAACAAATAAGAAAATATGAATGCAATAATCGATTTGATTACTTAACAATTGTAAAAATATTTAGGAATGATTTCTGATAATAATTTGTTGCACATCAAACATGATTATCTACTATTTACACCGGTTTTAGAAAACACTGTCTTGCAACCCCGTGTTTGAAAAGACGCGTTGTTTAAATGACGTCATTACAGCGCGCCATTTATGAATGCCATGCGTTCAAAGGGTAGCGTCTTTTCCCGTTATGAATTATACGAAACTTTACGAAAAAAAAATGCTACATAAAAATAACAGTGTTCGTAATTTCTTTCCGAAATATGATAAATATTAAATATGTAAGAAAGAGAATCAAAAACAGACTGCAGTCACTGAAGAGATTATCTAGCTCTGAATTGCGTCAAGGCCTCGTCACCCTTCAATAGACTTTAAAAGAAATTAAAAGAAAGTTAAATGATAAATACCTGAATTATCCATGGTGCTTGTGATAATTCAATACCTTTATTACTTTTCTTTAAAAGTAAGGGCATTATTCGATTAAAAAAGTACCGAACCTCACAGTATTTTCCTTCTTTGCATATCGTCCAACTCAAATCACAAGAATGTTCTATTAATGCCAATTGGCATTTTGGAAATTATCTTCAAACTTATTTAATACCTGGTCTCTTCACAATAACTCGGACTTGATCAAGCATGTAAACACATATTAAAACTAGATCGAGTCCCGTTTACATCCAAGTTATGATTCTCAATTAAACACCATCAAAAAGCCGCCATGTCTTCGTACAAATCTGTTTACATTTGATTGATTGATTTGATTCACATTTAAAAATCGTAATAAATGAGGCTTAGAATGGCAGAAAATGAAATTAGTAAAACGAGGTATTTTAAATTCAGTTGTGGGCCTGCTGCTGACCAAAGCCAGGATTCGTAAAATAAAGTCATAAACATATTGTAAAATATGACCAGGAGAAGAAACACACACAAAATTATAAAACTGACAGAGTATATAAATTTTATTTTCCATTTAAATAAGGTTTGAAATGAGCAGTTCAGAAACTATTTCACAAAAGTAGAAATGAACAATATAAATACATAGAGGATATTGAATGAGTGTAAGTTCAATACTGAATTTATTGCACGAGTTGAATAAAATTATATTATGCGAGCCTCTGGCGAGCATAATATTATTTTATTCAACGAGTGCAATAAATTCAATAATGAACTTACACGAATTTAATATTCTATTTATCACATACCCAAAATAAAGACCGTTTAAGTAAAAAAATCATTTTTTATTGACGCGCCGAAGTATAACGTAAAATTTACGCGTTTTACACATTGTAAACGTAATGACGTCACGTCAAAATATATGCACGGCCGTGCAATACCATATTTACGGAGTCGCAAAATCGGCACGGGTGTGTGATAAATCACAAATTATAACTTATCACATAAAATATCACAGATTGTCTGAAAATAGTTTTATTGATATATTTAAGAAACAATATGCAAGCACAATGTGAATATTTGAAATAATATAGGTTGTTTTGTTTAACGTGCAAAATACTATGATTTCCCAAAGAAATGCTTATTTCAACTTTGGTAAATTGATTATACTGTTAACTTTTGTTTTTTTATACTCATAACAGCAAGTGTCAAATGTATGGCAGCTGAAAAAAAGTTGTACCCTACTTCATTTCAGTGTAATTATATTTTTCTGGTTCTTCAGAATTATTTTTTCTTTAACTTTACTCTGTTAAAGATTAAATACTGCGTGAGCTGGTGCTGTGGAAGGCGTAAAAGATGTTGCATTTTCCATTATCTTACATGATCCGTGTCTTAAATTTTCACTTTTTATCTCTGTTATTGTTGTTCTGGAGAGATCTTCCCGTATTTCTTATTAATGTTTACACATACCGAAACCAAATACAAAACAGAAAGCACAAAACAACAACAATATGGATTAGAACAATGTTTACCAAAAGGTTTTTATGGTTTGGAAGATACTTCACCTAAATTTCTATAACATATGTTTACATGATAACTTCAAAAATCTAATTTTCAATAGTTAGTAC
>NW_026863244.1:0-25416 GCF_026571515.1 Ruditapes philippinarum
AAAATGACAGACGCATTAATTTTCAAGCAAAATAATTCCCGAATGGTCGAATATTTCTAATATTGTTTTATTCTTTATAGATATACATGCTTATAGTAAGCTCCATGATTATTGACATCTGTGTTAAACAACAGTTAGCGTCGTTACAAACCCTAATTTAGAATAATATGGTTTTCTTTAGGCCGTTAACTTATAAATTCAGTTTGCGCGCTCGCTTTCGAAGCGAGAGGTCTGGAGTTCAAATCCCAGTTAAGGTAACTTTTTTCAAATTGTTTAAGTCAAATAAACATTGGATTGAATATCAGTGTTGCAATTAGTCTTATAGCCAATTTACTACAATTAAAACGCTGGAAAGCATTGGTGGCACTATACAAAAACAAATTGGTTTATAATCTCACAACCTTCACCTTTCTGTCATTCTGAGACCCAAACAAATTCAGCGCCTTCTGTGCTTTGATTTCATAAGTAATCAGCCGTGATCTCATCATTTGTTTTGTTTACATTGCATGCTTTTTTGGCTATTTTCGTTAAATGCTGTGCAAAGCGACCTGTGTATTTTCAACCACTTAAACACTTTTAACAATTAAAACATGCGAAGCAAGAGAACTAAGTTATAAATGAACTAGTTTGAAACAGGAAGAGAGAAAAAAGTCCGCGGAAATAATTTTGTAGATAACATGACAGCATGAATACAGATATTGAAAATCAGCATTTCATTTCTAGTCAAAGATTGCTGTTTCCGACCATGTTTGGGATCATTTGTTTTTCTATCGTGCTTTGAATCTAAATTTTACGTTATGGCCTGTTCAGATATTACATCTCTAGATTCTTTAGTTTATTCAGCGCCTTTTTTACATCTTATTGACAACAATGATGTGTATTTTGTTTTATATCACAAACATGTTGTATCTTTGGAATGCGTCTTTTTAAGACTTACTATTCAACAGATATGTGAAGTCGAATTTAAGATTATTTAACTAAAGACTGTTTTATTTGTATTCTATTTATTCAATGAAATAAGAAATTGATTTTGAATATTTGTTCCCTAGTTTGATTTGAACTAGGGGAATCCTACGATGACAATAATAAAATTGTTTGAAACCTTACTATTAATGTTATATATCTTAAAAAGAAGGTTTATTACAGTTTCTATTGCCATGTGGCCTTGCTTATATCTGTTTTATTCTAAATGTGTAGCATATGATTCACGGTAATGATGTATTATTCAATTTTTCCCCTTACTGTGTATCATTTTCCACGATGCCAATTTTGTTGTGATCCGCTTTAATTCCGTCTTTGCCGAACTCATTATTTTCCACATTTAAAGTTACAATAATAAACTTACTCGAACATCTTTGAATAATATATTTCTAACTATTTTGACTACAAAGCAATAAAACTGAGCGTTCTAGACAACAACAAACGTTGGCAATAAAGTTGTCACAATCCTATTATTTTTAATCGAAATTATCCTAATAACATGTAATAACACAAAAAACACGACACAACATACCATTCAAATTACTTTTCTCTATAAATTGATTGATTTTTCCTGCAGTTTGCTAAGGATATTGACACTAGTCAAAATTTTATATACGATGGTCAGGCTGCTCATTTATTACATTTGTAAACAAGGTACAAAATATCATTTCTTATCGTGATGGAGGGTATAATTTTTATTTTAAAAATGTTTTCGATGCTGACCGAACAAAGTACATATAAGGGACTCTACTGAGTTTTTTGACCTGATGGGACTTTATGTACTTTCCCGTATATCGTAAAATTCGCACAAAAAATTAAATTAAATTAAATTATGAATTTTTTTATCATTATCTTTTGCAGATTTTTATTTTAAGTGTATGTATGGATTTCATGTTTTTAGGCTCTTTGACGTATTACTCATTATTACATTAGTATTACGTATTGCTCCTATTACTAGAAAATTATTTTTTTATATGATACCTGTCTACAACAAAATGTGATTGATTTGTTGAAAATATGATAAACTATTGATAAATGAAGAATAAATATAAATGGTAATCAAGGATTTTCTTCAGTTTTATGTTCAGCGAAACAGCAATATATATTTGTAGTCGAATATTAATTTGGTTGACTAGATATTCCATACCAACTAAAATTTGAGATTTGGTTTTCCAGTTTAAAAGTTTCAGAAAGGAAGGAACATGTCAACCTCAACTCATCTGAGAGAAACTGGTAATGAAAAATAAACTATAACCTAACATTATGCGAGTGGGGAAATTTATAACACGTGCTACTTTGTCACAAGAAGACAAATCTCTTTGGAATATTTATCTTACTTAGTTACTAATTTAAAATATCATATATTTCCTTTTTTTTGGATATATTTCATAAATCTGAATAAACATTAATAAAATATGTTTAATCCTCCTTGCAATCACAATTATGTCTAGCTAATTTGGATCTTCGTGACATAAGCAACTATTAATTATTCAAGAGCATAATTTTTTTTATACAGGATTAAAGTTTCAAAAATTAGCATTTTCCCATGTGATTTAACATATACGTAACACATGCTCATTCTGACATTCTCTTAATTTATTTTGTTTATGACATCATTTATCACCTATCATACTTGAGCTAAATCAAGCCACCTTTAAAACATGCATGTGTTAGTCGGTATGGGGCCTTGTTTTCCCCGTAGATAGAGGAATATTTTTACAGGTAGTAAACATTGATGACATAAAAAAAAACTAAAATAAATAAATAACATATATGAGCCGCGTCACGATAAAACCAACATAATGGGTTTGCGACCAGCATGGATCCAGACCAGCCTGCGCAGTCTGAGCAGGATCCATGATGGTCGCTTACCAACCCTATTACAAGTAGAGAAACTGATAGCGAACAGCATGGATCCTGATCAGACTGCGCGGATGCGCAGGCTGGTCTGGATCCATGCTGGTCGCAAACCCATTATGTTGGTTTTGTCATGACGCGGCTCAAATAACAGATATTATGTTCATCTAGCAATTGTAAGGTGATGTACGACGATATAGTAAAACATTCATTCTTTTCTCTTGTTATTGATGGGGTGATTGTAAATATATAAAGGTGAACATTTTTGCTCTCTGTTTTGTCCTACAATTTATAGCATTTATAATAAGCTGCAATATCAGCTTATTATTAAGCGATTGTTAGATAATTGAATGGCGTACTTTCATAGTCTGAGTTCATAACGTGCAACAGGTAAATGCCAAGTTTAGTTCAGACATTTAGTTTCCTCACACTTAGTACAACAATCCATGCCTTCTGCCAGGTCTGAAAGAAACTGGATTCGTGTTTAATGTTTTAGCAACAAATTGATGTGATGAATTGATGAATAAAATAGAAATGTTATAACGAAACCTCACGCATTATCTCAAATAGTAGGCTATTATAACACGAATTTGATATTGTTTATTGTTTTCGATGCCCCACGTCACCGCATTTGTGTCCTTTCCGTCTATGCCGGATCTCAGTCCGGTGCTCTTTGTTTGGCTAGAAGTTATTGGAGACTGCGTTCCGAAAACGGCGCTCCCCAGCCTTTATAAGGTTCTTTTTGTATATTCATATATTATTACATGTTCATGTTGCTGTTTCTGTGTTTTTGAGACTCAAAGAAACGTATAATAAATCTTCTGTTGTATTCACAATCATACTTTGAATGGAATTACCAGGCCATCAGAAATGTTAAAACAATTTGCACTATTTCAATCAAATCAAAATAATTCTGCACAAATGTGTTACATATATTATCAATAAATGAACATGGTTTTAAGGCATTTTCGTCTACTATAGAATTAAATCCATAACTTTTTATATCTGTAGTTGGAAATTATTAATGCATCAATTTATGATTTATGTTTGATAATATATACAAATGTACTAGAAACGAAATGCATTTTAAGTATAATAGTTTAAATGTGTTCAATAAAATAATGGAACTTGCTTAGTAGCATCAGTTGTGAAAAATGCGTGATGTGATGAAAAATTGCACTATTGACAATGAACTTAATTACATATATAAGCTTTCGGTAAGGAAAACATATTCATAGATTTATTCATAAAACATTTCTAGTTTTTTTACTTACTTTCATTTTAAATACATTTTGCTTTAAGGGGAACATCAGTGTAGTTCTATATTTATTCGGGTGACCTATGCTTTTCTCAAACGAACGAATTTTTTTTATTTATTTATTTGTTTCATTTCCAGTAAAAACATTTTAGAACATGTCATACATTTCAATAAAATAAACTATGGCTAAACATTTGTGAGTGGATATAAATAACACTTGCTATTTTGAAACATGGGAACCCATCTCTCTGGATTTGTTTATCTTACTTAGTTTAAACATATATAATATTCAGTTTAAGCGCTTGAGTTTAAACTTTTTATTTTTACACTATACGTCACAGTGTTTTTGCAATGACCTGTATATTTGGCTCCTCCTCCTAACAAGTCATTCAATCTCGTTCGCGCATGCTTAGTAGACTGGGTATATAAACCGAGCACGCTTCTGCAAATTCCTTTTCGATCCAGTCTCCGAGCTCCAGAAGCTGCCGTGAACTAACACGGAAAAATATTAATTATAATATGCACTAATGTTTGCAGTACACACTTCACATATTCTTCGATGTTTGAAAATTGTTTTATTTGCATAATTATATATACAGGATCTTTAAGCATTTCTTCAGATATTCAACCGGAAGTAGAAAGATTAGTTAATTATCAATTAGTTCGTCACCCTCCGGGCTACAGAAAATCTGGAATTGAGTGATATGTTTATTTTCGGTTCTGTTTTAATATAGCCACCCTCAGTCTTACATAAACTGATATAAATGGCATACCTGCTTTTGCAACAATACGCACGTCACTAACGTTGTTGCATTTGCCTCAATTACCTAATGTAAACTATAAAGCCTTGTTTATAATACAAAGCAATTCATTGTGTGACAGTAGCATATCAAGGTTGAAGAATACTAATTTGGACTAGAAATTAAACGTAAACTTACTTAGAAAATAATCTAAAAAAATTACTTAAGAAATATTTATGCTTCAGTTTGAAGAAATTCTCTACTTTTTCGTCACGTGTTACTGACAATATCCAAATTTCCATCTTGAAACAACTTACTAAAAAGTACATGTTTGACTATAATGATATATTTATTAATTAACTATAGGCAAAATGTCCGTTTTTTAACCGCACACAAATGATCTACATTCTAGAGTGTATTGGTACGTTTAATAGCATCGCTTAAACGACAAAATAGAAAAGGAAACGTATTGATGATATACAATTGTATCTTTTATAGATATCCCAATACAAATGATAAAGCTTCAATGGCTGTACTTTCATGCCATTTAATTTAAAACACCATGCCTCTAGATTCATGCAAATTTTCATGAAATTTAAAAAAAAAAAAAAAAATTCATGTTGGATACAGCACTTACAACCTATGTAATTCAGCAAAATAAAAGAAGTCAAAATATGCAAAATAACCCTCATTACGTTAGTAACGCAGTAGAAATATGGTGAAAATACTGCAAAACATATTGCATATTATAAAGATATTACTTCAGTTTTGAATCTTTTATTGTGCTTATAAATCAAGTACTTTTCTTTTGTTTAATTTCTTGAAACATTTTTGATTTCATCTGGGGGAGTGCAGCTTTAATGTAAATTGCATTAAATTTTTTAAGCATATGTTTTAATAACATTAAACCCAACTCATTCAGAATGTATCCAGTTGTACATGTAGTTAAGTAAAAGGTAGATAACCGTCAAAATATTAGTTCAACTCGTATGATTCTTGTACAGTATAAATTATGTTTATAGTAGTATTTTAAAGTGAACTTGATAACAGGGTGTTTCTAACTAAGGAAGACACTGCTTTCAAAATTATAAAGAGAACAAAGGTTCTGCCAATTGCCCGTAATGATATATTGGGCCGGCAGTCCGCCTTTGGGTTTAAATTTGCAGTGTCTATAATAAATATAATTATGGGTGCAGTTTACCCACATTTAAATGTATTTGTGATACCGTCGACGGATTTACAATGCAGTAATTTAACTTCACTTAATAATTAATATATCACCCTGGAAAAAGAAAGAAAAACAAAAACATAATGGGTGCAGTTTACCCAGATATATTTTATAATGGGTGCAGTTTACCCAGATATATTTCTATCAGATTATCATATTGAACATGGGTGCAGTTTACCCAGATATATTTTATTATGGGTGTAGTTTACCCAGATATATTTCTATTATCATATGGGTGCAGTTTACCCAGATATATTTCTATCAGATTGAACATGGGTGCAGTTTACCCAGATATATTTTTATTATGGGTGTAGTTTACCCAGATTTATTTCTATTATCATATGGGTGCAGTTTACCCAGATATATTTCTATCAGATTGAACATGGGTGCAGTTTACCCAGACTTATTGCACTTTTGGGTGCAGTTTACCCAGATATATTTTTATTATGGGTGCAGTTTACCCAGTTATATTTCCTAATTTTGAACATATATGGGTGCAAATTACACAAGGATATTCATGGAATTTTGAACATTTATAGCTGCATTTTCCCAAATACAATAATGTAATTTTGTACATTTATTGGTGAATTTTGGCCAAGTATTGGTACATTTTTCATTGCAGATAATTCACGTAAAAATTACCAATTAAAAATAATATGTTAAAAATTGTATCGTTGTGAAGAATAATTCGTTATAACAATAACATGTTTAAAAATAGGTTTCCGGTGACCCAATTCCTTGCATGGTTGGTTGGCTCATCTCTAGTAAAGACACTTTTCATTAGTTTTTCGTTTTGTGTGGCATGTGCTCTTGTAATGTGAAGTTTTTGTGTGACATGTGCATTTCATTTCATAGAGCCTACAATTTAGTATCTTCTTATTTAAATCTACCTGCATATTTGCTTGAACATGACGGTGTGATTCAAATGGGTTCTTCTTCGTCAGCGTACGGCTGATGAAGAAGAAACTTTCTTTTAAGCTTAGATAAATACAAATTTTCCTATGGTTGTGCAACATCTTTCCAAGCACTTAATTAATTCGGTCTCAGATTTGTTTGCGACATTCTTATAGATATATGGCTGTTCTCTTTGGTGGAACGTATCTATAGTGACATACAAAATAGTACAAACTTTATTAGAAATAGGGATTGTTGATAAGTCTTAAAACCCCATGATCTTTTTGAGTAGATGGTGCCATTAACTCCTGTTTGGTCACAATACTACGTTAATTAATTAAATTTCGTTCGTGGTGTATGCTTAAACACACCAGTATCTGCAATTAAATCGTCATGACTGAGTCATTTATTTTGGTTTATGTTAGCCGCTGTTGGCGGAAGGCTCTCTCAATTCTTCGAGACCCTTTTTGGCGAAAAATCTAACATAAAATTACAGGTTTTTGCAATCGATGACGAAGCAAAACCTATTTTATAATATTCTATTTTATATAAAGGTTCAAACTCTATTAACTTTATGTTACTTAATGACCAGTCATGACGGAAATTTTATGCCAACCATAAATAAAATAAGTTAAACATATATGTTGCATTTATTATCATTTGTTCCTTTAAAGTGACTATGTTGGAAAAATAATATTCAGTTTAAGCGCTTGAGTTTAAACTTTTTATTTTTACACTATACGTCACAGTATTTTTGCAATGACCTGTATATTTGGCTCCTCCTCCTAACAAGTCATTCAATCTCGTTCGCGCATGCTTAGTAGACTGGGTATATAAACCGAGCACGCTTCTGCAAATTCCTTTTCGATCAAGTCTCCGAGCTCCAGAAGCTGCCGTGAACTAACACGGAAAAATACCCACCCGCCCTTCCCATTTGCTTTGCTGTTGTCTCTTTTTTCTGTTTTCAGGTAATTATGACCGCCGCGATACTTAGCCCTTCTTCGTCATGGCTGGAATTATCATTTCAACAGTCAATATTTGTTTTTGCGAACATCCGGAAATTTACCAACGTCGACTGCCAGACCCTTATCATTTGAATCCGACGTCGGTTCAAAAATTTACATTTAACTGGCCTGTACATAACCATAAACATTTCGAACACCTGTGGGATGCAACTGACTTTCGGAATATTTGTAGAAACCTGTAACCGATGTCGGTACAAAACAAAACACTGTTAATTAACTTAACCCATGTGTAAATAAAAACACATATTGTCTTTTAAAAAAAATATTGATATAATGGTTATTATCATATCATTACATTGTTATACATGGGTTTCAAGCAAGTTTACTTACATTTTAATCACATATATTTATTTTTAAAAATAATTTTTCTTTTAAAAAACGTCTCTTTATTGACTTATGTATTTTTTTATTTTTTGTTTCTGCATATCTGAAGGTCTGTTTTTTATTCGAGGTATCTGAGGAGTTTCCTCCGTGCTCCAACGATGCTACGGTTCCCCAAAAAAGGGGGTTTCGTAGGCGGGCCCGTATTCCCCCAAAAGGAAAATCCCATCAAACCTGTTGATTTGTTCTGGTTTTGGAATTTCCTGACTTCCTTTTGGCATTTTGATCGTGTTGCTTGATAAAAGTTTTAATATACAAATGGCTGTATCAGTCTTTCAAAATTTAACTAATTTTATTGATAATATTTTAAAAATTTTATAAGTTCGGGTATCATGTTTTTCATTCGGGATTGTCACAATTTTTCTCTTTTTAAAAATCTTTAATTGATTATTCTGAATAAACATATTAAGCTCCCAAGCATTTAAGCAAAATATAAAATGTCCTTCCGGCTGTTAGGATATGATATTAGTCTAAAAAATTATAATTGATATAAGTTTTTTTTTTCTATAAAATTTCTGGTTTTAAAGCTCTTATTCAGGGCCCCGATATGGCAAAAAACTACATAAAATTAAGTTTTTGCCGATGCGAACCCAAAAACCCTTTTTTTAATATTTTTTTATTAAAGGTTCAAATCTATTTAACTTTATGTTACTTAAGCCAGTCATGACGGAAATTTTATGCCCAACCTAAATAAAATAAGTTAAACATATATGTTGCATTTATTATCATTTGTTCCTTTAAAGTGACTATGTTGGAAAAATAATTACACTTATGACTTTGTAATTAATGTCTCCGTGACATAAGCGACTGTTAATTCACCTAGAATGTAGCTTTTGATTTATGATCAAAATTCCAACAAGTTTAACCTTTAACATATACGTTACACAGTATCATTCAGACTTATCACATATAATACTTTCATGACATAATATAATGTCATTTTTAAAATCAGCATTTATAAGTCTGTCAAGTGAGTTATTTTTCACTAGGAAGAGAAACATTTTGGCAGGATGACTGCCAAACTCTTTACCGACATGTAGAAAACTAAACTTGAATTTGTATAAAATATCGTAATAATAGTTAACGTAATGTAAGAAAAAAGTTACACTGTTTCTCGCCGTTGGCTGAATGTCTTGTTTCTGTCGTGTTTAATAAGGCTTATTTTTACACATTTTGACCATTTTAATTTGTTTAGGATGGGACGTAATATTTTATAAAACATTGATTATCAAATTTAAAAAATCACTAATAAAAAGGGGGTTGTACAAAAATGTTCCGTGTCTGGTAACAAAATTACCATACAAATGCCGTGAAAATGGTGTCTTACTAAAATTGCCTGTCATATTCAACACACAACATATATTCAGGTAACGTCCTATAGTATAAGTTCCGTCCATTCTTTGTAAGTCTTTAAAACATTAAAACATAAATAATAAATCATGTTAAAATAAAATATGAAACAATTGAAAATCCTTATCAAATTTCATATGTATAAACACCCACAGTTCAAAACGATTTAAATAGTGATTAGTTAAATTATCAAAGTATCTTACTTACATTCAAACACAAAATAAAGACCCACAAATAGTAGTAGCAAATCAAATATTTCCGTTTAACAAATGACTAAGTCTTATAATGAATCTGTATTGAGAACAGTTTTTATAGTTTTTATTTGTTTGGGTCGTCAGACCAAACAAATAATGGTAGCGAAATTTCAGACTCTGATGCTGTAAATTGCAAATTCCGAAAGTAGTCCGCTTTTTTGAAGCGGTTACTTCCCTTTATATGTACACTAACGCCTAAAAATTCAGGGGAGATCACTGCGTAAAGATGGTCAAATGACAGGCGCATTAATTTTCAAGTAAAATAGTTCCCGAAGATTTCTAATATTGTTTTATTCTTTTAAGATATGCATGCTTATAGTAAGCTCAATGATTATTTACATCTGTGTTAAACAACAGTAAGTTTACCATTTACATATACCTTCATCGTGGCCGAGGGGTTTGTGCGCTCGCTTGGGAACCGAGAGGTCTGGAGTTCAAATCCCAGTTAAGGCAACTCATTTTTTTCAAATTGTTTCAGTCAAATAAACATTGATTTGAATATCAGTGTTGCAATTAGTCTTACAGCCAATTTACTACAATTAAAACGCTGGAAAGAATTGGTGGCACTATACAAAAACAAATTGGTTTAAAATCTCACAACATTCACCTTTCTGACATTCTGAGGCCAAACAAATTCAGTGCCTTCTGTGCTTTGATTTTCTTCTTCATTATTTACTTGAAGAGGCCACAAAAGGTCTGCAAAGCTATATATTCCTGCAGAGGTTATAGTAGATTTAAATCAATTATCATATTTTGTCGCAATAAAATTTGGACGTAGGGTCACCGGATACTAAGTACTTCTAACTCCTCAAAATGATTACCTCCCTTGGCAGATTGTACTCATCAAGCGGGTCACTGCGTAGGAGATTGTAGTGAATTACAATACATTCTTATTTGGTTAAAACTTACTTTATTCAACAATTCTTACAATTTACATACTAGGTAATGAAACAACATTATCATAAGCTTAAGATTTCTACTGGAATCTATCATCTTACAATATCAGAATCTATCAGTTGTGGATATTTATTAATCAATAATAAGATAATTGCAAATTTCATATGTGACCTGAATGGAAAACTTTATCTATCGCTGATTTACTGACTTGACCGGCAGGCGGCGTAATGTCAATTTAGGCATAAAGGCCTAGATCTCTGTCGTTGACCTAGATCTAGAAAGTCTTGTATCACTGTATTAAATCTTATCACCAGGATCTCTACAGCTATTTATAAGAGAGAAAAAAAAAACGAATTTAAAAAAAAGAAGAAAAAAAAATTAAGTTTCTACGTATGCATTGTATATGCTTGCGTTAGATAACGGTAAGAAGGGTAGATGTAGCTGAAAGTAAAGTATCTCTTTTGATAGGGAATTTTCTCGAAAAGATCGTTTAATGACGTCACACGGATGATGGTCTGCGTGACTGCATGATTGCCACTTTTCGGTCTACTTCGTACATTTGTAACGATAAAATTCAGCAGGTATGATAAGACTTGCAAATACATGTATGTAGTCTTACTAGTGTCATATTTGCGTGCGGCTCAAGTTTAATCTATTTTGTTGTCTTGCAGCCCATCACATTACCTTTTTTTCAAGTATAGAAATTAAATGTATATTGTCCATATTGTCCTGTGTCCTAACGGTAATTTGGAAAGTTCAATAAAGGGAAAGTTTGCATATTGAGATTGAAAGTGTAAATCAATATAGTTTAATTCTAAAAAAAACGCGTACCATCGTATAGAAGCTGAGTTGGTAAATCAACGTCACAGTAACTTTTAAATATTTTTACTTTTTTGTTTGAACCCATTTACTCTGCCATGCTACTATGGTGTTGTTGATGTTGTTTTCTTCCGTTTTTCACTTTGTCTGTCTTTTGTATGATCATTTGAATATACATGTATTTGGTTCTTATAAATTTCTACTTCTATTTTATTTTTATTTTTTATTTCATTTTTGTTCCATTCTTTATAAAGAAACTAACTACATTTTCTAGTGTGTGTTTTTTTTAAATTTTATTTAACATTTTAAAAATCAAAAAATTTTAAACACACTACGATTACGAAATATTAATAATTTGAATCTATGGATCAATATATAACACACTTCATTATATTTCTTACATTTCTGATAATGATTTTTTCCTGATGTTTGACGTTTTCCCCAAACTTAACACAACAGTATATCAACCTGTGTACAAAAATATTCTATCTCATGCATTTGAAACAAAACTGGTCAAATAATAAAAAATATACATAAAAAAGTTAAATGTAATGGTACCTTTCTATGATACGAGCATCTAAATGCACGAAACAACACTAACAAGGACGCTCTGCCTACTGTGCTATCAAGGCGCATGAAAATATGACTTCTTACTTTGTGTTTCATTTATAAGGTTTCAGTCTTCTTTACCTTTTTCTCATTGTTATTAATTTGGCTCAAATTATCGTACTGGGACAGTACTCCGGCAAATATGCCCCCAGGAAATATTTGAAAACAACGTGTGAAATATATATCCAATATTTAATGCATATAAAACGTTTTTGAAACGTTCGTGTTTTGCAAAATTTATAATATTCTGTTATATACATAGAATGAAAAGGAGAAAACATTTTAAACTCAAAATTTTCCAAGAAGTTATATAATATCCTTCTAAAATTTCATAGATGACTTAAAAAGACGTAAACTGATAACCCGCTTGGTTTGCGTTACTATTGTTGTATAAAAACCAATGCAAAACATATCTGTGAAAATTAGCCTCTTTATCAATAACAGAAGGCAAAGGCATATTTTAAAGTCTGCCCTTTAATAAAAGGGCGACAACTCTTTGTCCCTTTTTCGTAAGAGAAGGGGAATCCTGTGATGCGTGTATGTGGTCGCACGGTCACCTTCTTTCAAACATGTCCTCGATGCATGTATGTGGTCGCATGGTCGAAAATCTCTAATATAATGACGTTTTGGTCCAGATTTAAAAATCCTAATTAGGAAAAATAAAATATTATTCAGGAAGAGCTTCAAAAATAGACTATTTACAGAATAAGAAAGGTTTTAAAACTTCTTACATGCAAATCATGCAAAGTTCTTTTGAACCCTTACGTCAGTAGCAATTTTATAAGGGGAGGGAACTCTAACCGACTCGTTTTAGCGCAACAGTAACCTCCCTTTTGAACCCTTACGCTATTTACAATGGTTGAAAAGGAGGTCACTCTTACCGACTCTATTTAAACGCAAAAGTGTCATCCCTGTGGATCCCTTACACCATTAGTAATGTTTTCAGGGGAGGTCGATCTAGCCAACCTTTTAAAACGCAACAGTAACCTCCCTTTGACTTCTTACGCCATTTGCAATGTTATCAGGGAGGCCACTCTAATTTACTCTTTTTTGAGCGCAACAGTTACCTCCCCTTGAACCCTTGCGCCATTTGCAATTGTATCAAGGGAGGTCATTCTAATCGACTCTTTCTTGAGCGCAACAGTTACCTCCCTTTGAACGCTTACGCCATTTGCAATGGTATCAAGGGAGGTCATTCTAATCGACTCTTTCTTGAGCGCAACATTTAACTCCCTTTGAACTCTTACGCCATTTGCAATGGTATCAAGGGAGGTCACTCTAATCGACTCTTTTTTAAGCGCAACAGTTACCTCCCCTTGAACCTTTACGCCATTTGCAATGTCATAAGGGGAGGCCACTCTAATTGGCTCTTTTTTGAGCGCAACAGCTACCTCCCTTTGAATTCTTACGCCATTTGCAATGTCACCAGGGGAGGCCACTCTAATTGACTCTTTTTTAGCGCAACAGTTACCTCCCTTTTAACCCTTACGCCATTTGCCATGTCATCAGGGGAGGTCACTCTAATCGACTCTTTTTTAAGCGTAACAATTACCTCCCTTTGAACCCTTACGCCATTTGCAATTGTTTCAGGGGAGGTCACTCTAATAGACGCTTTCTTGAGCGCAACAGTTACCTCCCTTTGAACCCTTACGCCATTTGCAATTGTTTCAGGGGAGGTCACTCTAATAGACGCTTTCTTGAGCGCAACAGTTACCTCCCATTGAACCCTTCAGCCATTTGCAATGTTTTCAGGGGAGGTCACTCTAACCTACCCGTTTTGCGCAATAGTAACGTTACCTCCCTTTTGTATATTACGCCATTTGTAATGTTATCTAGGGAGGTCACTCTTATCGACTCTTTTTTTAGCGCAACAGTTACCTTTATTTGAATCCTTGCGCCATATGCAATAATCAGGGGAGGTCACTCTAATCGACTCTTTTAGAGCGCAACTCTAACCTCACTTTTCATTGGTCATTTTAAAATAACAATCTGAAATCTCGGAATCTGATTGGCCATTGTAAAATTAGTAAAATAACATAAAACATTTTTTTGTTTGATTGATCTAAGGAGACTGGAACCGAATTATCTACATACATAATAAGTTCTTTGATGATATACTATGCTTAAATTTTATATTAGATTTTTTTTATAATATTGCTACAAAGTCTCTTTGTATATAATATGAAAAAGGCAAAGCATCAAAGCGAGCTCGAGTTTCTTTTACCGTAAGATAGTTTAAAATAATCGTTCATTTCTATTTTACATTTTCCGTTTTAAAATTGTCATTCGGTATTTTATACACTGCTTCCGTTTATTCTGGTTCCTCCTTTCTATTATGGTTCCTATATAAGTGCGCAGGACACCAGTCTACGCTTCCGTTTTCAATCAGAGTACATCGGCTTTTATCGTTATCTTGTAATTCGAAAAGTTGCGATGTGTCCAATTCGGTACTTCAGACGAAACTTTTCAAAACCAACACTTAGCAGGTACTCGCGTTACCGTAAAGCTCGCTTTGCGAGCAGGCCCTTCGGGCCAGCTCGTAGAGCTCGCTATAAAATAAACACGCTTTGACTTGACAAAAGTATCTGTGTCATGTTTTAAGTTCTGTACACTATAGGTGGTCACAATATTCATTTATAGTGTCATTAAAAAATTGGCAGTTTTTTTTAAGAAAGGACAAACTTTACTTGTCCTGTATTAGACTTTTGCAGCTTACTCCGGTGCGGACAACGGACGATGGACTACTGATAATTTTCAGGGGTTTTCTCAATATAATAATACTGTATATAATTTAAAGTTAAAGGGTAAGTAAATGATAATAAACAATCTAGTTTTCAAATTTATGTTAATAGTTCAAACCAATTTCTTTCCGCTTGCAAACAAGTCCGGCACATATCATTACAGTGTTACTTAAAATTGTTCTTGAATGTCCCCACACCGAGCATATAGCACGGTAAGACTTGAGTTGGAAAAATGCATATTAAACAGTCACATTGTATGATTTTACATACCTATTATATTTTCTGCATTTTCGTAGCTCTTGGCCTCGTTTTTCGCGACAGTTTGGCAGACATATATCTTGTAATGATCGGATACATGTAAGGATATATTTTATCTGCTAGTATGTTAGTATGTTTAACTCAGGGGGGAAATCAAGTTCATCTCCTGGACCAATATTTGCCATCAGTGCATACTGTTGTGCATCATTTATGTGACCTCAACATGAACAATTACTCCTGTATTATCTGTCACAATTTGTGAGTGGATAGCATGATAGCTGCGGTGACCAGAATAATATTGTTATTGAAGTTCAGTGCTTGCTCTATTAATTTCATGGGAAGTTCCATCAATAGAGCTGCAACTGAGGTTCCAAATACCATATTTCTGCCTCCATTGAACTGTATGCCACTTGATATAACAAACAACTTTATTTTTAAAGCGTTTAAACATCCACCGTATTTTGTTTTTAACTGATGAACTGCTAATGTCAAAAATCGAAGAAAGCATGTGAAAAGACGGATACATTCTCAGCCATATGAGGAATAATAAAACTCGGTTACGAACACAATGTTTATGTCTCATGCCTTGTCGAATCTCAAGAATGGTTAATAACGTAAAAATGTTTCGGGTGTCTCGCCGGTTATGTTATAGAAATTAAGACGATTTTCATATAACAATACACCACCCAGTCCTATTCAACGTAAGTTAAACATACAAAACTATTAAGTAAGCTTCGTGTAACTTTTAATTTTTTGTACGACTATTTTATGCAATCCGGGACGAATATTGAATAGAGACAAGTATATGAAAAGTGAAATATGATACAATACTAGTAAGGTACGGTAAGGTACGGTAAGGTAAAGTAAGGTCATTTTTAGTTAGTCATTTTTTGTAGGTTCTAAATACAAGAAGCTCCAGTTAAACCAAAAGCAACAGCAATCTTGTTATTAAGCGTTTGATAAATATATGATACCGACAGAAAGTTAACCCAATTCATACGAAATTTTGGTTGTTATTTTGATACATACTTTTAATAGCCTATCAAGGCGGCATTAAATTGAAATCAAAACTGACTCATTCCATAGCCGACAGGAAAAACTGCAAGCTACGGTCAATGCCTCCTAGCACCGACTGACGCAAATTTGTGATTAAGATATGAAAATGTTTTTTTTTCAACAACATCCGAAAACATGTTCAAGAAATCATTAATGCGACACTAACTTATCTTTATGTACACCTTTGAAATGCTAGAAAAATGTTCCTACTCATACAATTTCTTACACATGCTTGTATTGTAAAAGATGATAAATTAATTAATTTATAACAGAACGCGATTGTTGTCGTTTGATATTTGTTTTCCAATTGAAAATAACAATTAGATTTTAAAAAAACAATTACATCTCTCGAAAGTAAAAAAATGAGCCGTGTCATGACAAAACCAACATAATGGGTTTGCGACCAGCATGGATCCATGCTGTTCGCTTACAAACTCTATAACAATTAGAGAAACTGATAGAGAACAACATGGATCCTGATCAGACTGCGCGGATCCACTATGTTGGTTTTGTCATGACGCGGCTCAAATCTTATTTGAGAAGTTGTCTAATACCAATGACAAACATGACGGCTCGTTTGAAGTTGTCTTATTTGTTTTCTTGCGCAAGGAAAACAAATTGATTTGGTCAAAACAAATTAACTTTAAAGTAAGAATCAATGAGTCTTACCATGCCTTTAATGGTGTTCTATAGTCTATTTATAGATGAAAACATATTTAACATACAATACAGCTGGCCATATATTCCTGCCTCATTCCAACTAAGTGTTAACTTCATTGAAATGTTGAAAACAAAATGCTACACATCAAGATAAAGTTTGAAATTGATCCATATTTCAAACTTATGGCTCTGCTCATTTCCATGAATTATTTTGTAGTGAGTCTGTTATTTTTAATAATAATAGTTTCATTATGCATTCTGAACATTAAAAGTCATGGTTAATAAAAGTAATAAAATCACATTGTCAAATGTTAAGAAACACAGAATTGTGCTTCATTTTTTTTTATCTCATTACTGTCATTTCACCGATATATTATCTCCTTTGAATCCAAAATGCATTTTATTAGTTTTAACAATATTGATTTGTAATCTTTTCATTTACATATTAAGATACATTTACGGATTGAGTAGGAAGCGTTCACAAATTTTATGTAAATGGGAAAAGTGCATCTGAGTATTCAAGAGGAAGCCGGAATAAAAAATATTTCAAGTGACCTGCCATCAATGATTACTTATAAAGATCCTATACTATTAAGTCGTTGCCATGCTTTCCGTGACATATTTCAGTTTATGGGTATGCCAACTTCCTTCATGTGAAAAAGTTACTCCAAACTATTTGTGAGTTGTCACCTCAATTATTTGTACTCCGTTCATACATAAGGGATAATGAATAGGTTTATTAACCTTACGGCAAAATGTGACAGATTCAGTTTTATTTCGATTGTAACTTACAAGTCATCTATTTTCCCATTCAGTTGTTTTAAGATCAGAGTTTAGAGTTGCAGCAGCAGTTGTTGGATTGTCAACGATAATATCTGCAAAGAGTCTGAAATATAAATTTATGTCATGGTTTAAAAAGATTACTGAAATGAGAGGACCTAAAATAGACCCTTGTGGCTGTTTGTGCCATGTGTGAGGTATATGATACGATTTGACATATTTTTATATAGTATATAATAAAATGTCCTAGAACAAAATATTATTTTTTGTCTAAATGTTCATACAAAATAACTTAAAACTTTTTAACAGTTCTTTTTCTGTTTTATTTAGCATGTGGAAAGTGTTTAATTCAAAAAAATTAATATTTGTTGTTGTTGTTGGATATATTTTAACAATGAAATTTATTATTAATCTTTGCTTTTTATTTCTTCATTTTTCCACGGAAGCAACATTCACCATATATAAAAGTACACAACAATCAGCTTAGTGTAACGTGTCTTTGAATAAAAGCAATTAAACTGAGCGTTCCAGACACCACCGGTAATTATAATAAAATTTGCCACAAATCCTTTAATCTTTAGACGAAGTAATCCTAATGTCATATAACAGCACAATTACATGGCACGACATAAAATCCAAATTAGCTTTCTCTGAATGAATTGATTTTACTTGCAATTCATGTTAGACTGTTGCAGTTCTATCAATAACGCAATTACAAATAAAGGTCAAACTGCTCATTTATTGCCATTGACAAGCGACAGAATACAAAAGGTCCTAGCGCCGCAGTGTCGTAAATGATTGAAATAGTCTCATAAATGATTGAAACAGAAATGAAAAGTAGATGAATCTACATAATTAATAACATTATTGTTAAGAGAATTGCATTTGATGCTAAACGGACAGAATACACTAGATGCGAAATTTTAAAATTCAAAATTATTGGTATTCCAGCGTTTTCAGAATAAACACTACAATCTTATTATTCATCCTGTATTGCTAAAAGAACATTAAGCTTAATATTCATCTTTTTTTCTGAACTATACCGGCTAATTTAGGAATTTTGAAACACTGCTGTAGGAATGATATTTGACTGGGTCACTCGCCTGGCGACTTGTCCAATATGTTTTTCTCTAACAATGTACAAGTCCAAATATTTTCTCGGTTTGTACAGTTCAACGTTAATAAATAAACTATATCTATGTACAATCAAATCGCTTGATACGTTTTATATGTGAAATATGAACAGAACAGAACAGAATTTTTATTAACGTATACAATACATGTATCTTGTTAATACAACATCAAATTAAATACATACAATGATAAGCACGTGATAAGCAAACATGTTTTCAGTGTTTCACAGAGAATGAACAAATTATCATAATTGAAATAACTTCAAAGTTGGTGTTTAAAAAACCAGCGCGTTCTGACAATCGTATGTGGTAATTTCATATATTTAAATATAACATAAATATAACATAAATATAACATATTGAAAAGCATAACTTCGATGTAAACATGTCAAGATAATACTCACTTAAGGAAAAAAAAAGAGTAAGAATCTTGATGCATATATTATACGATTTCAAATAATACTGTCTAGTCTAGAAAACTTTTTTATTTCAAACATTTATTAAATTCTTTGCATTAAATCATTTCTAATTTTATTGGCTGAGCTTATGTATTTACTCAGATTATTCAGAACGCCTTTATTATTTGACTGTAGCAATTCTAGAAATTTAAACATACTAGTATGAACATAATAATAACGCCTGATATATTTAGTTCGCAATACTTTATAAGCTTTACATTTACGTACAAAATGAAATTCATCTTCAATTTCGTTGATATCACATACTTGGCAGATACGTTCCTGTCTTTCCAACCTATTCCGGCCGTACCTGGCAGATTCAATTCTTAACTTATGAGCAGATATACGTAATTTCGTGAGACAAATTCTTGAAGATTTACAAGATAATAAATTAAGGTAATTTTCCATACCGAAGCTAGTTTTAACATATGCATATAAAGTATTCAAAACATTATTGACAGCTATATCAGCAAACCATTTTTGTTTAAAACAATCTACAACCCTTTGTTTGAAAATCGGTATAAATGTTTTTACTTCAAATCTTTGTGGACAATTCCAAACATCAGAAAATCCATATTCATTTAGCAAATTTTTTAACAAGGTATGCCCAGTTTTTTGTACCATTTAAATTACACTGTTCTAGCGCATTTTGATAAATACCTTTTAAAATAATATTATCTGTATTCATTAACTTAAACCAATACTTAATGATATGAACATATCTGTTAACATATAATGGATAGCGCCCAGGCTCACCATATATTGCAGAATTACATGCGCTCTGTTTTACTCCTAGTATAATTTTACAAAACTTAATATGAATTCTCTCAATCTTTAGATTTAGAGAAACCCCATATTGGACATGCGTAATTCAAAATAGATCCAACAAAAGAATCAAATAGTTGGAGCGAAATAAATGGATTAACATCATATTTATTTATATTATTTACTAAAACTTGCATAGCTTTTAACGATTTGCCTGCAATACATTGATTATTTAAAACAAATGAACCTGTATAATTAAAAACAACTCCTAAATAATTAAAATCGTTTACAACCTCTAAGGGCTCATTGCCATAATTCCATTTCTCCCACATTTTTATCGGTCCCCTTTTCCGAAAAACAACAATTTTTGTTTTAATGGTATTTACCTCGAGACCCCAATAACAACAATATTCGTGTAAAGAATTAAGACTATTTTGGAGATCTTCTCGGGTTTTACCAATTAAAACCATGTCATCGGCAAATAAAAGGATAATTATACTTAAATCGTACAAAGTTATTCCACTATTTATCTCACCTTGTAAGAATAATTCAAGGTCTTCTAAAAAATAAAGCAAAAAAATGCCGGAGAATTATTTTGCCCCTGCCTTAGACCAATAGAAATTTCAAAAAAGTCAGACAGATTATTACAATGTTTGACACATGATTTAACAACAGAGTACATAGATTTAAACGATTTGAGAATTTTGCCATCTAGACCCATGTGAAAAAGTTTATACCATAAAGCGTTTCTATACACCGAATCAAAGGCTTTCTTAAGATCTACAAAGGCACAGTATAATCTTAAATTACGAGACAATATATCATTTATAAGATTATGTAAAACAAAAATAGCATCTATTGTACTTCGTCCTTTACGAAAGCCAAACTGTGCATCAGATAAAAAACTGTTATCTTCCGCCCACTTATCTACCCTAGCCGTCAGAATACTTGTATATATTTTCCCAAAATTTGAGTTTGTCAAAGGAATACATGTACATATGAGGAGACAATTTCATTTTTAGTTTGAGAAGGGACATAATTATATTTAAAGTAATGTTCAGCAATACAGCAATAAAATTGTACATGTACTTTGGGGACGTTAGATATTCTTCAACAGCATAAAATAGATTCGGAATAATGTTTTGTTTTCCAGTCAAAACATTTTAGAAAAAAACATGTCAAACCCGTCTGAAGGTAATATTAATCAAATGAGACATGGTGATAAATTACGATGGTATTAAAGTGGGTGTAAATGAATGGCGCCTCACTCCTTGTGATATTAAGAGACATCTCTCCGACGTGGTATTTCTGTGTTGGTGAAAAGAGGGAAAATGATTCAGGTTTTGCATATTCCAATTTATCTACTGATAGATATACTTAACTCGTCGAGTTTTATGATAAATGATAAATGTTGCCCTCCCCGGCCATTCCTTTTTGACACGCTTTTCTCTACGTTATTAGTACTTATAAACGTTTAAAGTAACTTTTGATAAATGGTCAAAAATCCTATGGTTTGTTACAAAACACATACGTCACATATGATAATTCGTGTCAATCCTAATTTTCATATGCGTAATTCTCATTTGGACATTTATTCTAATTAATACTTTTGATTGATAATTCAATTGATAATTGATAATCATACTTCTGCATAAGCATGCCATTTTTATTGCCCGCATTTATGAACCGGTATTTGCAATAAAAAAAATGACAGAAATTACCAAAGTTGCTAAATAGAAAAACGTTAGAAGACCTAGTAATAATTTAGCTTTTTTGTTCAATGTTAAAAAGAAATATAACAAATAATTTTTTTTTCGGTTAGGAGAAGAACATAATCCAATGAATTAACAAGTAATAAGGGCAGAAATGATAATCAAAGTGGTTAATTGTTAACATTTCTTGGCTTTGATATACATATCTTAAAAACGCAGAAAATACATGTTTGTGCGCTTCTGCTTCATCCTTGCACACACTAGTCGTAGATATGAAGTGAAAAAATCTTCAGACAGTTCGGAGACGAGAAATTTTTAAGCAGTGATAATATTTGTTTTTTGAACATAACAATGTAATATTTAAGAAAAGAAACACTAGAATGTGAAGATATGAGAATTTGATAACCCCTTACCTTGCATCATTTTTGTTTGTAGGAGTATCTAAATAAAAGAAAAAGCTCAGTCGAACTCAGTCGGAATGATTTGCAATGTCAAGGTAACCATAACACTCTAATAACAGCTTAAACATAATTATTATCGTCATATGTAAAAGTATTGAGTTATTAAACAGATTTCCATCAACCTCATAATTGTAGGCAAATTTCTCTGACATAAATCAATGTTCAACAATAGCAGACAACGTGAAATATAAAGTATATAATTTGAAGGCATGCACACGCCGCAGGAAGCAAATTGTAATACCACGTTAACGACATAAGTTATATGATTGTTTTCGTAAGACTTTGTGAGAAAAGAAACATTATTTGTATGGGCATTAATTTAGGTTTTAAGTTGTTTGCTCTGTATGTGACTTCCGTTCATACAGTTCATGTTTCACCCATTACATCACGTGATATTTAATCACTTCTCATAACAAAATTAACGCATTGCGACATCTAGAATGCTCAAAATAATATAATTAGTTTTGTGGTACATTTGTATCAGTAATTTAAAACAAACATATGATACTAGATAATTAGACTGTAAGGTATCTTCGTACGTGTTCGATTCAGGTTCACTCAGTAAATATAAAATAGATACCGTAAAAAACACAAACAGGACAAAGTCAGAAATGTTGTAAGCTCGGTGTAATTAAGTCGTAAGTTCAATATGTCACCACGCTCCCTAGCACCTGATAAAGCATTATTCCAAATTCAAGTATTAACTTTTTCTGTTTATCTAAGTATCAAGAATCGGCGTGACCGAGTGTTAAACGCGTCGGACTATTAATCTAGGATGGTTGTCTGTGCGGGTTCAAACCCCGTCAAGGGCATACCTTTGTTTCATTAAGCAAGAAACATTTCCTTCACTGTTTATTGTTCGAGAGAGTGTCAATAAGCTTATAGCATGCAACACAAAGCAACTAAAATAATTCGTCAAATCTAAATAATTTTATTTTCAATTCAGTTTTACACAGTCTTAAAAACTGACTGTGCATGTGTGTTTTATTTTGGTCGTTTGTTTTTATCTTTAACATATTTTATGATACCAAATTCCAATATTTCAATAATTATTTAATAATATTTGTTACGTTCATGGTTAAAACATAATGAATATAAATGAAGTAATCATACATTTTGTTTAAAGGTACAAATGTATTTAGAATTTTGAATGATCTTTTATGCACAATATATATTTTTTAAGCGAAATATCATTATGAAAAAAAAATCAAATGAAACATTTCTATTCTTTTAATTTTGTATGGTTAAAACGCTCATAGAGATGATTCTGGTATAAAATCATCGCTTGTGACCAAAGAGTGTGTTTGCGGTTATGACGCAAATGTATCAATTTCAATATGCTACATAAACATAAAAAGGTGTTAAGAACACTCAATAACTTCTAAATCAGTATTTATAAAGCATTAAAACATTCATTAAAAGTATAATTGTATCTCCCAAAGTGCATTTGAATTATATTAATTTCACAGTAAAATATAAAATCACACAAATGGCCCAATAACATTTTTGTGCCAAATGATGTTAACAAATAGGAATGTATTTGGATGATAACATGCAAAAGTTATGTTATATACGTTTATCTTTAAAACAAATTGTAATTTATTCCTTCACATTGCTTTAAAGATCTCTTTACTTATCAGTTTGTAATTATGATCTCTTTGGGCTTAAAGGGATACTCAGGCAAAATAATGATAAAAATATAAAAATTATATTCTGTACTCAAATCACCATAAAATGACATTTCTTAAAGTCCCAGCATGAATTTCTGTATAAATTCTATTTATTTTGGGTTTGAAGCTTGAAAATAACTATATATGTTGAAGGAAATTTAGACGCCAACAGAATCACCGAATGGTTAAAAAACAAGTCATGTGATTTGAACAAACCCTGGAAGTAACAATAACAGGTGTTGTGGATATTGTATGATTGAAATAAGTCTAAGTAATTGATTTGACATGTTCTTTAACGTTTCGAGAGTACACAGTGACATCTATTGTGAAATCTTAGCGCTCTAACCTGACCCACCCGGGTCGAGTTAGGAAAACACCATTTTATTCTTTATATGGAGAAAAGTTGTTTTCCTTTGACTGTTTAGTGTATTTATTTTGAGAACATTTACAGAATAATGAATGAAAAAATCAAAACTAAGAAATGAAAATTTTGTCTGTGTCTCCCTTTAAGTGTTTTCGTAATAGTTCACTTTTATAATTGTATTACATTATCTTTGTCTTTTTTTTATTATTATATTAATTAGTTTACACATGTGAAAACAACAAAAAAGAAGAGCATTTGATTTGAGATAATAAATAATTAAATTTGCAAAACGTTAAAATCATGATAAGTTTATAAATTGTATTAACTATTATATGTCCTGAAAAAATGATTAATGTGAAGTTGACTGGTGTATTTTAACAGGGTGAACAAAACCTTTTGAGTATTTGGAAAAAATACGCAACAGAAAAAAACTTGCCAAATAGATCAAACATTGTTTCAAAAGTATTGCAAAAAACGAACGGGATGTATAAAAAAACAGACATTATTGAAGCTATTCCCCATGTTTTTCTAAAGATTGGACTGCCCCGGGGTAATTAAACAGGAAATTTTTGTGTTTTCCCTTTTAGTTTTTTTGTTTTTACGAAAAAGGAAAAAAATTGAAACATGCTAATTAAATTAAAAACCTATTATTTTTATGTAAAAACAAAATTTCCCAAATTTTTTAAATAAAATTTTTCATCAATTATGAAGTAAAATGAATAGGAAAGTTTTTAAAATGGGGTTTTTGGTAGATAGAAACATCATTTCATTTTTGTATCAGCATTTTGTTAACGATTCAATTTCTAAAAAATTCTTTTTTAATAAAAATAAATAAAATACATAAATATTTCTTAAAATGTGTATTTTTGAAATTTTTTGTTTTAAAAATTTTGCTTTTAAAAAATATAACCCCTAAAAATTTTTAAAAGGGGGCCCGGGAAACAAGGTTTAAAAATTATTTTCGTTGGTTAGGTGAAAAGTTTTTTTAATTAAAAAATTTAAAATATCTAATATTGTAAAAATTTAAAAAAATTAAACCCTTAAAAACATCTAATTTAAGACTTT
>NW_026863245.1:0-88491 GCF_026571515.1 Ruditapes philippinarum
TAAACACATTTTGAGGTTGATCGTCAAAGGAGATCTATATAGTCAAATTCACATGATACTGAAATCTGTTAGAGCATCAAAACATACCTCGTACATCCTCAAGGGACTGACCGTTATGTTTTAATCATTTGCAGACCCAATCAAACAGTGATTTTCGATAATATGTTTCGACATTCCATGCAACACATTACATACATGAAGACAATGTACTTATGACAATAAATTGATTTTAATACCTCGTAGTTCGGCTTTCATTTAAGGGAAAAGATATAAAAATTGAGTAGTAAAATATCAGGGGAGTATAGAGAATAAGAAACATACTGTAAAACTTGTTTATTTACATGAAGTTTGGGATGCATGCGCCGGAGCGATGTTATGATGTACATGTAGGATGATTTGTTGATTTTATCCGTGTGTTTTCGTTTCATCGCTCTACGGAAATGTTGACTCAAATTCTGCATAAAATGTATAACGAATAGGTTTGCTCACACTCAAATATAAGTTAATTCCATTAGAAACCATTAGAAATACGACTTTTTTAAATTTCAATAAGATTTTTTGTGATTACTGACCTATTTAAAGCACGGTGCCTACTTAGAAATGGAAAATAAAATCTACTTCTAATACGAGTTGATGACAAGTTTTTTTTAAACGGCGAATTTGGTGCTAACAAAACAGACGATTCTTTTCAAATATTGATACCATGTTTTCATCTACAGTCATTATGTTACATTGTATTTAATAAAGTTTGCACCTAATGTGTTGTATAAGCAGCATCTACACGATATTGTTTCTGTACACATCTAACAGTTTGAAATCTGTCGAGCTGCAATCATTCGCAACTTTTTCTTTGAGGTTCGATTTACATTTCATTAGGATAAATATTTTTTTTACACTCAAGAAGAGTTTTGGCGCGCCCGACGTGTTTTTTCTTTTCGATATTACGTCACTTTTCTAGGGCTTCACTCCGTGAACGGCACTCCCCCTGGTATTTTTTTGTATTTAATAACAGGTGTACCTTTTTATGTCGTTCATACTCTGAGTCGTAATGTTAAAATCTAATGTCCAAATTCATAACTTGATTATTTAAAAAGCTATTTATTTGTTAATTATAAGAATGATTTAATGTTAATGTGACTATTTATTTTAATGCACTTGTTACGATATATAGTAACAAATTCGCCTATGATTTACATTGATTTAAGTGTCATGTGACATTTATGAGCTTGCAGTCCAGGCCGAAAACTCGTAATCATTATCGGCCCGCTGAACACGAGTAAGTGAACTTGTAAACTAAAACAATGACGTCACATTTCACGTCATCAAAACAACTGTTAAAGTCAAAGAAGGTTTAAAGCATGAAATGTTTGATTCTGTGACAAAGCTTAAAGGAACTCCACTGAGGTCCAACAGCCTAAAATAATGAATTTTGAAATTCTTTCTAAATCAACTAGTACATTTGAATTTGAAACCAAGCAATAGATGATATATAAATATACACGGTATTAAATTGATAATCGATTGTATGCAATTTATGGCCGGTTTGAGTGAAAAGCGTTTAAACGGTTTTCATTTATTGGGCCAATTTTCACAACAAAATTGATTATTTCTGGGAAACAGAGTAAGAGCGAATGATTTGAAATTTTGTACACGAGTTATTGGTCTAGACATACATCTAGTTATACAAAAATCTTGAAAAAAATATTTTTGGTCCCTTCACGTCAAAAAACCTCAGTGGAGTCCCTTTAAGCGTGTTTTGTACAAACACAGTTTCATTCAAATATAAGAACAATAAAAAGTACTACAACTTCAATCCGAGAAAATGAAAATAAAACTTCCTTCGTGATTCTTGTGTACTTCGTATTCACATAAGAGACGCATCTCTGTCGTAGTAACTGTACAATAGAACTTTACATAGCTTTAAATAGTTGTGAAACTTTGTGAATCTACTCTTATCCTATTAAATATGTTACTTTGTAAATTTATTACTGGAAACACGTTTTTTAAACTTTATTTTCTGTTTTCGAATTTTACAATTGTTATGTCTTAGGCATACATATAGATATCGATAAGTGTGATATTTTTATGTATTATATTAAATGGAAAGTACGAACATGTAATTTTTTTATTTCGTATTTTTTCATGTTAGGTTAATTGTTTATATCTATATGTAAACGTGTTATCTTCGATTAAAAGATACAGTATAAAATGCTAGGCATACAAGTTCGCATTTTCAAAAGAAGTTTTCAAACGGAACACTTTACATGTCTGGAACTTTGGCAACGAATGCCTTCCGTAAATAGTTTGCTCTTTAATTATTTAATTTTTGTTAACATTTGAACGTTTCAGATGATCGTCTCAGACTTTATCATTTTATTTAAATGCAGATGATGAAAAAAATACATGCAGCCAAGCAGAAGTACGTACACTCTATCGAAACAACGCCCGCAATTTATCTCAGATGTTATTCTTTTTGGATTATTCTTTCCAATAAATTGGTGTTGCGAACAACATTACACTAAAGCCAAGCGGGAAAGTTGTTACACTTTTTATTTTTTATTACGCCCAGACACAGTAAAACCGATTTTTTCGTAATACATGTAAATAAAGTTAACATTAATAACAGTAAGTACTGTTTTTTTTATATCACAAAATTTCAAGAAATATGTCAGCACAAATCGTTGAAATTTACCCTGGATGTGCTACATGTTCGGTGATTCTCTCATTTATCTTCACTCTTTCAGAAAATTTACTTACTTGATAACAAATGCATATTGTCATCATAGAATATACAGAAATATATCAATACTAATGTTTATTAGAATAACAAACTTTATAATAGAACTGACAATAACTTCAGTTTTGTAAGAAACATGATCGACAATCTAAACGGAATCATGAATGATATTATGTAAATTGTTGCCTTTACATTTTGTTACAACTATGTAGGGAGATCAATTAAATGTACATGAAAATGTCACAGCTGTTCCAATGTCAGGATTATCCGAAGATATGTCCATTGGAATTCCAGACTGACATTCTTTTTTAGCCGTGCTCCGAGCTGATTCGATATCTTCACTTGATGTTGTTGCTGAGTATATACCAAGGCTTGGTGAGCTTGCAGTAGGAGCATAAAATACAAATATTGCTTCGTTTTGTGGTTCCGGATTTATCTCAGAAAACTTGCTTATAAGTTCTTCACTATAGCTTTCAATAGCACATGCAGTTGGTATTGAACTTATATATTGAATTTCTACTTTTGTATTATCAAAATCATTATTAGAGTGCTCTTCGTTAAATGTTCCGCTGCATTTATACTCCAAACAGACAGACGATGAATTTGACATATGCGTTTCCCTGATACCTAATATTTCATTTGATATGTTTTTGTTTGTTCCCCCATACGAAGTCACACGAACTTTTATGTTTTTATGTGTATTAAGTATAGACTTAATCTTCACAAAACATACTCGATGTCCCTCTTGTCTTTTTGGATACCAGACCCTTTGACTCACTACTTTAACAGCGTTTGCGTCATATGAGCTTAAATCATTGAAATGTCTAAATGTGTAAACATCTTCTAAAGTATTCTGGAAATGAAATTTAAAATGGTTTCCATCTTGTGTATTTGTGATACAAGAATGATGAGTTTCAAAAAATGGTCCATTTGAACTTATTTTGAATTTTAATTCTAAATGAGGATCAGATGAACTTGCGGAATAGCTGATTAATTGTTGTTGTGCAAAAGATAATCCTATTTTTGTGTTATCAGATTGGTATGCAGGCAAAAGGTATTCAGCTGTGTTTTTCTCAAAATTACTTATCCAGACTTCAATAAAACCATTCGTTTCATCGCAGATCGTTTTAAAACATGTCCTACTTGTACTAAATGTATGGCCGTATGTTTCAAATGCTTGATGGCCATCAATATGCAATGCTTGGATAAACAATTGATATTTGCTGTTTGTTATTTCAGATAAATGATTATAATCTTCATAAATGCGGATATTGAAAAAACATTCCTTTTTTAAATGTATGTATGTTCCAATGTTTATGTATGATTTAAAATCAAGTTCATTTAACTGAGCAGGTAATTCATCACTTACTGGAAACCAAAGTCCGTTCGATGTTTGTAGAGCAAATAAATTTACCGGCGGTTCGATCGTTTCCTTTGAAACAAAGCTAATTTGTTTACCAATTTTCAAAACATTAAGTGCAGTGTCATAAAAGGCTAACCGAAAAGCTCCAATAGAAGTAATATGAACCTTTTCTCCATTTTGATTAACAGAATAAAGCATTCCAGGCATGATGTCCAGTTCAGGTACATCTGTAGCATTTAGAAACGTTAAATATACTTTTACAATGCCATCAAATATATTAAGGGAACTGTCAATGAATGAATAAGCTGAAACATTCATTATAAGCAGGGAGTTGGTCATGTCAATACCTTGTTCGCATTTTTCTATATCAATTATATTATACTCCGTAGCATTTAATTCGAACGTACATGTTTCCCTCGCAATATACATATTTGTGTAAATTGTCCCCGTTGTTCCTTCTGAAACATCAATTACGTTTGTTGTTTGGTATTTGTTGCTAATGACAGTAATAACAGTGAACCCTAAAAGTTTATCAACCCAAAAAACGTTTAAAAATTTTTTTGTTGGGTAAGTTTTAAAAAACCATTTAAGTAAAACCCGAATTTAAAAAATTCGTTTGTTCCGTAGTATAAAGTACCTACAATTCGTAAATCGTCAAAAACTACATTTCCCAAAGGGGGGGCTTTGACACTTAGAAAGACAAAATTTTTCCTCCCCAAAAAACAGTATTGGGTTAAAATTTGCCCATGGAAACCCAAATTTTGATTTTTTAAACAAAGAAAAATGTCCAGATTCAATAAGGTCGGGGCTTCTACAAAACTGTCTATTTGCAAAAAAACTTCGTAAAGAAAGCTGTATTGAATTTGGGTTTTATACATCTTGGCAAAAATAAATTTTTTTTGCCCCAGAGTAAATTCGCAAAAAATTTTAACCAAGGGGAAATTCAATTTAAAAAAAATAAAAATTAAAAAGTATAAGAGAAAAGGGTAAATTTTTGTGATTTTATAACAACTTTATATGTAAAAAAACATATTTTATTAAAAATTTAAAATTTGATAAGGGAGGGGTAAAACTATAAACTTTTTTATTTGCTAAGTTTTTTTGTTTTTACATTCGATTAAAGTTTTAAAAAAACTGTTGGAAATACCCCCAAAATTTGGAAAATTTTCCTTCAAGTAAAACCGGGGCCCTTTTTTTTTATTTTAAAGATGAATTTTAAGTAAATGTATTTTATTGTATCCCAATGAATGAACAATTTTTTATTTATATACCTTTTTTAAAAGTAGTTTGCTTCCTCAATCAAAACTTCCAGGGATTTAGAGTTCGCCCCAATCTATAATATCCCGATTAGATCGGAAAAATTGGCTGGGGTAATGTTCGCCATAAAAAGGAAAAAAATGGGTTTATTTTAGAAACAATTTTCCTGTTCCTGAAAATAGGCAAAATGACAACAATATCAATATAAATAATAAACAATATCAAAATAAGCAATTTTTTGCTTAGAAAATTTTGATAGAACCTCTTTTAAAAAAATGATTTTATAGTATTTTAAAATTTTTTATGCATTCATGTTTTGAAATTTTATAATAACTTAATAAAACTTTTGGATTTTTTAAATTATAAAAGAGTTTAAAAATAGAGTGTTATACCCATCATAATTATGACATTTGGGATGCATTGATGATGAGCAACAAGAGTAAAAATTTATCATTCCCTTCTATCTAGTTTTATTGGGGCTGTACCATTAAAATTCCTGGGTTTTTTTTGATAATGAAAGAAAATAGAAATAACAGAAGTGCGATATTTTTTCTAAATTTAATGGTAGAAGTGTTTTGTTTTTAAAACATGTTTGTTTAGGTTTCAAGATCAAAATTATTATTTTATTCTATCATTATTATTTTTTATATTTATTATTATTATTATTATTATTATTATTATTATTATTATTATAAACATTGTTATTATTATTATTATTATTATTATTATTATTATTATTATTATTATTATTATTATTATAACAACGTTACAAGGTGTTGGGATCCTCCTGGGCTCCTTGCCACTGGCTCTTGTTACTGAGTCGGGTGGGGTTGCGTTCATTGTTTATCATATTTTACATATTTGAATAGCTTTAGAATTCGTAAATGTCATACCATTTTTTGTTGACATTGCAAATTATTTCCTCAGGCTGACTTGACAAGCAGATGTAGAATATCCTGATTTTTCGACGTAAATACTAGCATCATCACAAACGACATCTGTTGAAAACATTCCAAAATCTTCAGAGTATGCAATAGCTCTGAACTGACTTCCGTTTATAAAAATAGCAGCGTCAGATACAGTGTCATTCATCGTTGTTTTAACATATCCTTGTCTTGTCTTGTTACACAAACACTCGTCGCAAGTTTGGGTTAGCTCGCCTTCATTACATATAATCGAACAATCTGGAATAACACAAGAAACCGGTATTTTGAACTTTTAAACATATTACCTGCAATATTAATTGAGCGTTATATTTTGTATTTTATTAGAAATATCGGAAGACTTTTATATTTTTCTGGTCCTTCGGGATCATTGATGGCAGCACTATTAAGTGTTGAGAATTGAGTACTGCTCAAGCCGGTGCTAGGGAGCGTGAGGGATGTTGCACTTATTCATTATCCCTCATGTACAGATTCAATCAAACCGAGGGATCACTTTGTTAACAGATTTTTAATAAACTAAAATATCAATATGACATGAAATCGTTGATTTAGGGTCACAATGTCAATCATTTAAAATGCTTAGAAATACCTGGACAGTTCCAAACGGAGCATTGTCGTTGTTGTAAACTGTCTCCAACACAATTCAATGCAGAAACAGTTTTATTACAGGTTCTTAAACGGGACTGAGTACCTCCGCTGCAAGTGACATCACAGTCATTCCATGACGACCATAGTGTCCATAACCCATATTCTGCTTACAATAATACATTTGATACACATTTCACACATACTTTAAAATATAAAATGAAATTGATTGACGACATTTTACGATATCATTGTGTTTTTATGGCTATACACACTATACAAAGCTATTAAAACCACTTATAAGCCGGAAAGTTCTGCAATTATAGCTGAACAAATAAGCATATGAAAATACAATATATCTAAATACTAGCAGACGACATGTACATATACATGAAGATCTACATTAAAATATATATTCAGCAATTCAAAAATAAGTGTTATATGTGACTTGTCATATATTTACAGTGGTTAAGAAATAGTACTGTTTAATTTGTACATCACTTATATTAAGCAAATATGCATAACTGAATAATTTATACTGTCCAGATCATAGTAATCTATTTGTCTTTTCAGCTACTTAAAGCATTGAAATGTTAACACATTTATTCTAAAAATAAAATTCACAATTAAATCACCTGGACAAATTGTATTTACACAACTTTTTACTTCGACATAATTCCCTGAGCAAACTGTATTTTGAAAGTCCGATTTGTCGCATTCACGATATCGAAGATGAATTCCATTTCCACAGGTGGCGCTGCAGTCTGTCCACGTTCCCCATTGTAACCATATGCCTAAATGTTTATATAGGAGAAAATTATATGAGAAATATAATATTATCTTTTTCACTTAATTGATTGAGTAGTGTTTGTGTGTGCGTGTGTGCGCGTGTGTGTATGTGTGTGATGAACATATTTCCTGAATTCTGGTTTTGATTCATTCTGATTGTAATTTACACTAACTTTGTCAATAGATTCAGTGACAGTTCTTAAATTACAAAAATTGTTCATACAGTTTTTATTTCAGATTCTATTAAAACAAATTATCTTAAAACAGTTATTACGATTTTAAGTAAAAAATTATAGTTCATAACACTAAGGAATAGATAAGAGATTAATCCGCACACGTTTCGAAATAATTAATCATTTATTTTGGCTTCCTATTATGCTTCACTTTCACTATCTAATTGATATGCTTTAGTCTTTCAAATCATATGATTCAACACTGTATCGGCATTTAATTCAATTTATTTTCTTTATGTTTAGATTTGATAGATATTTTATATTGTACAATGTAGTACTAAGTAAATGTAAATGACCATGTCGTTTCGTCTTAGGTTACTAAATAGTAACTTTCCCGACTTTACCTTTGCGTACATTTTTTCTAGTATTGATTTTAAGTTTTTGTTTTCTTTTTAAAGAACTTTAACGGGGGTACAAACAATATATAATTTATAAGTCGTGACTAATTTGAAACGCATATCCGTTACATTAGAGCGATTGGATACTGTATTTTATAACATTGTAAACAAAGTTAACAAAATGCATTATTACTTAAAACATTAAGTTTGAGCTAAACACATAACGTGTATTTAAGATATTGTTTGAGACATTTTATACAATGTAAAAAGCATTTACAACTTTGATCAATTCGACTTCTTTACGCATAATATCCTATTGTTTTCAATAACAGACAAGGAAGTGATGTGATCTAATTATTGCATTCAATGTGAATTCCCCTGCAAAGTTATGACTGAAATGTTCAATTTAAAATTATGAGACAAAAACATCTTCTCTCTCTAAAACAAAAGAAGCATTGTTCATAGATATGCGCCAATTGGCAAATTAGCAAGATTAAAATAAATTGGAATTTATCTATTGCGGCCAAGGTGAAATACCCTTGCAAAGATATAACAGAAATGTTATTTTTAAAGATGAAAGACATAGGTTCTCGCTCCAGAACAATAAGCACTGATGATAGATTTGCGTCATTGGCAAATAAGCAAGGTTAGAATCAGATACTCAAACACTGATATTCAAATGTAATGTACAAGTGACAAAAATCATAAATGTGTGTTTTAAAATTCTGGTTAGGAAAAACAATTAATTGATAATTGCTGACACGGTTTTATTGAGGGTTTTCATTAGATGTTATAGAAAGTGTATTGCCTCTCATTGAAATCAGTTCTAATTTAAGTAGCATACAATCCTCCTCAACACTAAAAAGTATTGGAACCAACGGTCCAAAAAAAATGTTCGGACAAGTAATCTTGTCGTTTTAATGACGAAGCATTTTCTACATAATTGAATGAAAAACGTAAACAAAAGACTCTCCATTTCATTTAAACAAATCCCGAAAGTATTTTAAATTACTGTTAAAGTGGCCCTCAGTTTATATTTTCTGTTGAGAAAGCAATTCATTATTGTTTCAAAGTAAGTATAATATACTTAAGGACAATGAAAACGCACGCCCGCACTTTATGCATTTTATTACATGAAAACAAAACACTAACGACTCCATTAGATATATATCATAACTTTATACAAAACGCAAACTTAACAACTGAAAATAATTCAATTTTTTTTAAATTAAATGTACACCAGTAAATCGAAGAACCTGAGGTGAAAATCCCAAAATCACACTTTTTCATCACAGTAATGCAACCTTAACAAAGGAAAAACCCAAAATGAAAATCTAAAACAAAGTCACTCATAAATGTCTATTCGTAATATGTCACCGTCGGGATCTTTAGAAACGACAATGTCCCCTATCAGCGTCTCTTACAGATGTACATCGTCGCCTCAAAGACCTTACGGTGCGGATAGTCGCCTGTGGAATCTGACGCCATTCGGCCTGTAGTGTAGTGCGAAAACGCTAGTGAAGCCGAGAAATTGTAGACCGATGGACACCAAAACGGTTGGCGCTTTGTTTGTAAGATAGACCAGACGGAATCTGTTTTAAATCTACCCAGCGGTTATTTCTTTGCAGAACCATTGCATACAATTTTCTAGCTAGTCTTCAGTAGTGTTTGAAATTAAGCACCTAGAGGAAAAGTGTGTTTATGCAATTTGCATGTGAGCTTTTATGATTTCTAAAACTGGCCATTGGCATAGTTTAATATTCATTTTCAGAAAGATTTTAATTGCTCATTTGTATCTAACATTGCTAGAAAGGTGTGAAAACAAGTAAATAATTAACAGTTTAAAAAAATAAATAATTTCATTTCATAAAGTAACCATGAATTGGTTCAATCTGTTTTCTGTTGTGATCTTATCACAATTAGCCAAAAGTGTTACTTTTGATTTTTCGGGTACTGTCTTCATTATGCAATAGCTTCATTAAAATGCGATCATTTTTCATATATTTGGTATCTAAATGACCGGAATGCATACGGTTTTATGAAACTGTGAAAAAATATTTAAAAGAAATATATTTTTCTTGTTAAAATGCAATTATCCCGACCGTGCGTTTTCATTGTCCTTAAGTATAGTAATTTTATCTTGTAAAAATGCGTCCTATCACTATTAAGCCTTTTTTAAACAGCGTTCCCACAGTTTTATAACGAGTCAGTGACGTTCGTTTCTAAATAAAAAGATCTGGTAACGAATTATTCGCTTTACTAATTTAGATATAGAGAGGGGACCGGTAGATTAGAGGTATCGGGGAGTCTCCTTATTGTTTATGAGTTTTTTCGACGGCAAGTTACATTTTCTTACTTAATTCTTTTGACTTGACAGTGATATGAAACGATTTATCTAAAAATAACATATTTAATTTTTAGAAAAGCTAAAGGCCGCCCTAGCTATAAAACAATTTAATTAAATGATTACCTAATCAAATGGAAATGGTGGGATATCATTGCCAGAAACTACATTGAATTCAACAGAAACGAAATAATCGTTAAATCTAGATCTGGCAAAAAAATCAATTCAACCAAAGATTTTCGTCTGTATTTTCTGTTGACCTTGCTTTAAAATATACAAGGACAAGACAAGGTGATATCATTGATGTAAATTTTAGGGGTTTTCAGACTTTTTTAGATTAGGCATGCTATTCATATAATGCCAAAATGCAACACATAAAATTATTATGGGCCGACTTTGTTTTAATCGTTTACAATTGCAAGGCCAATGTATGACTTGTAGATATCATTTTATCAGTCCATAACAATAATCTTCTAAAATATATAACCATATTTCAACATAGATGCCAATATTGAACAATAAAACATGCAAATCACTGTTTTGCTATCGTAATACTTAGACGCAACTAAATAGAGAACATTTTAGCTGATCATGCAGTTTATTAGATATTATCTAAAGAATTGTTTGATATGAATACTATAATTAAGACCAGATAATGCATTCTTATTTTTTAGGGTTTCTAAACATTTTTCTACGGACAGTGTTGTTGTTGTTGTGTCAGTCTGCCGGTTATCTTATAAGACATATTTAATTCCTGATTTTATATTTTAACACATGTTTTACCGCTTGCATCCTTTTAGAGTAAAAAGTCAAAATTGTATTTAAATATTTGTTAGTAAATCAAAATCTACCTGTCATATTGTTTATTGTTTTGCTTATACGATAGAATTGCAAGGGTTCATGTCAGATTGATTATGTTCGTGAACAGTAATGGTAAGTAAGGTTACCATTTCTGCCACTATTAAATATTAATATAAATTTGACAATCAACTACGTATCATGGTTAAAGCTACTCTCCCACAAAACGGGTTGAAAAACATCAACATATTTGTTTACAGTTATTAAATATGCATAGAAGTGAACTTTGCAGTTTTTACGAGATAACTGTGACCTAACGGTTGTTATGTTTCACTTGACACAGTTATGAACAGCAACCCTTTTATCACACCCGTGAACATGTTGCGAGGACAGCTTGGTGCAGGTAGAACTTACTAATATATAAATAGCAGTTTGACATCGGATGGCCAATATTTGTTCTTCTTTTTTGTCTCTTTTTATAGACATATTTTTCTATGATATTTTGTGCAGAAATAGATTGCAGGATAAAAAACAATACCAAGCGCATACCAATACTGTTCTACCCACAACCAACGGATCTACCTGCAACCAGTTAACGGGTGTGTGTATAATTTAAGCCAATATTTACAAAATAAAACGTTACAGCGGTTTAAAATTACAGCATCATAAACATAGCAAAAATGTTAATGGTTTTTCTTCGGACAAGACATTTATTTATCATCTAGTTCCAAATAAATGCACAAGTCTATGGTTAAATTTTATTTTTTTAATGACATTTTATTTCAAAAACGCCCAAACGACAATATGTGGGATAGTAACTTTAATTAAAAAAGAAGAAAAGAACATATATTTCTATATGAAGCACGTACATATTTATTTTATTTAATAAAGTAATCATATTTCTTTTAAATAGAATATAACCAATTATCTTACCAAGTGTAGAACTTGGAGTTGTTGATGATGATGTTGAGGTTAAAGTCGTACTACTACCGGATTCAATCATTGTGATTGTTGACGTTTGATCTTGCTGATGTGTCGACTCACTACTACTGTGACCATTTAATGTTGTCGACAAAGTTTCTTGCGCAGCTGTCGATACAGGTGCACTTGTTTCTTGCGTATGTGTCGATGTTGATGAACTTGTGCTAGTTGTAACTGTTGACAATGTTTCTTGTGGAAGTGGCATCTGCGTGGTACTCTCGCTTGTCTTTTCAGAAGTTGATGTGCGGTGATACTCAGGCAGTGCAGTTGTACTTCCTTTATTTTCTAAACCAAAAAGTAAACAAAAAGCAAGGTATGAGATTTAAATGATAAGAAAAACGAGTTGTTATAGATGTTAAGTTATCTGATGCATTTTTTTCAACAGGTTTACGAAACCTGATTAAAAGTGGTTTTAGTTCAAATCATATGTAAACGAAATAATTAATCGTTAAACAAATCATTATGCAAAAGAAATGACAAAAGCAAAGTTTTCTTTCTTACTTACGTTTGTCGTATCCGCTTTCCTCATCATTATTATTCCGAGTTGAAACAACAATCAATGCCACACTTAATCCTATAATCAGGCATATATTAGCTGCTATCAAAACACACTTGCATACTTTTTTAATTTTAGGTTTTACAGATGATTTGATTTCAACAAGAGGAGCTTGACTACTGGTAGTGGTGTTGATTGAACCACTTCTAGTGCTTCTACCACGGTCTATACTATGACACGACGGTGGTATATTTTGAAATGTTCCTTCAAATTTATTTGAAACGTCTGAAAAAAGTTCTTCACTGACTGTTGAATACGATTTTTCTCTGAGTAAGAGATCTCTCATTGAAATTGCACTGTGTTCTCTTTCATACTTTTTAGATAATTCCATTACTGTTTAGTAAGTTTTAATACATTTAGAAATGAATAAACTTCCTTGATTCCTTGCTTTCTTAATAACGGTAAATGGAATTGCTTGAAAATTGCTTGAACAAAAAGGCATTGCATTAGATTATCAGATATCATTTAATTTAGCTTAAACCTTTAAATCAAATGACTTTACTACAATTGATTGTTTGGTCCACACAGATGAATGCGTTTGTCGTTTAATTTACTAAATGTAGTATATGATTTTGTTATTCATACCACACTGAAATAAGATACTTAAACGTTTGTTAAGATCGATGGCAAACAATTTTTTTCATTTTACAAATAAATATAAATATTATATATATTGGTAGATATTTAATATGTAAAATGAAACAATGAAGGAAACTCAAATGTCCATGTTAAATGCAAACGCAATATTCTATTTATCTATTTAACTTTATTAATTTTGTTCACAACGAAATTATACTAAACAGAGATCATTGTTGAATATGTGCGTTTAACAAATTAATTTATAATCATATTAAATATATATTATTTAATTTTAGTTTATATCAGTCAATAAACATATTTTACACTATAATTCATAGTTTGGAAGGGAAATATATTACGTCTTTCAATCTTTTTGTCGTCATAACCCTAAATTATAAAGAATTATAAATACAGTTGATATATGAATAGCATAAACTAAATTAATACAATTTTTGTTGATTTATTGTTCCTGGTAGGGTTCTCTGTAATAGCTTCAAGAATGCAGGGATGGATATATGTATTAGTTTCGCGTCATTGGCTCATGGCCACAATGAGACGTGTATTCTTTATTAAGACAATGATTCAATGCTTATTTTAGTACTCTTATGAAATTTACAAAAGTCCTTAAAATTCGGTAAACGTGTGACTATATAAGCTGAAATTGATTTTATTGCGCAGTTCGACCAGCCTGGCATGATCGGCTAAAGGAAAAGCTATTTAAAACAGTCAGTCGGAGTACAAAGTTTTAAACTTAAACCATAATGTAACCAACTAGTAGCTAATATTTTTTATGTATCATACTATCATTTGTTTACAGTGGCCGGATTTACTGGTAAGATTTTTATATTTAAAGAAAAACAATGTATGCGATTCAATGATTTTATACACTCAATTACGTATCTTCAATGCTTGAGTTTTTAAAGGTACCTTTTGAAATTTGAGAAATATCCTAAATTGTATTGTCTTGTACTATAAATTATCAACGTTCATTTGACAATATATGTAAAACTTTCAAATGTTTTCTGTAATATTCGTAATGTGCAGGCATTTACTAGCAAAAATATGTATGTACATTTATTTTTGGTCAAAGAAATATATATACGTAGATCTTTATAGCTCAAGAAGTTTCTTGTTTTATTTGTTTTATTATTATTATTATCATTATTATTATTATTATTATTATTATTATTATTATTATTATTATTATTATTATCATTATTATTATTATTATTATTTTAATCATTTCAAAACTACAGGCAAGAAGGAAAGCTATTTAGCTATAAGCTATGCTCTTAATTGGGTCTTGATGTTCTTTTCAGTGTATTAAATTTTGTAATGGGTATCCTTCCCTAAGTGTGCTAGCAATTCAAAGAAATGACTTTTCAACTATTGTTTGTTTGTTGAGAAAATCAAAAAATCATATGAAATAAGCCTTAGATAAATGCAATTTGTTATATAGTGTTTCCTCTCAGGACGTCGTGTCACTCTAAATTTAACATTTTGTTCGATACTTTTGGATATTTACATGTATCACACACCCGTGCCGATTTTACGACTACGTAAATATGGTATTGCACGGCCGTGCATATATTTTGACGTGACGTCATTAGCGTTATGTAATCATAGTGTAAAGACGCGCTAAATGTTAGCGTTCTACTATAAGCGCGTCAATGGAAAATGACTCTTATTTCACTTTAAACGGTCTTTATTTTGGGTATGTGATAAAAAGAATATTACATTCGTGTAAGTTCATTACTGAATTATTGCACTCGTTGAATAAAATAATATTATGCTCGCCAGAGGCTCGCATAATATAATTTTATTCAACTCGTGCAATAAATTCAGTAATGAACTTACACTCATTCAATATCCTCTAATTATTATATACCTTTTATCAATTCAAATGTGAACATATGAAAAATGTTAACGCCGTATTCCGGACGCTTTGGTGACGGCATTTTCAAAAGAAAATAGACGTTGCAACTATAAAGCATTGACGTGAATATTGAGTATGACATTGTCGGGTTTTACATCCCTTTTCGGCAAATTTAAGATTAGATCTTAAAGGTTTTACCATTCACAGGTCAAGGTCACGCTCGGTCACTTATTAATTTAATAATTTCAAAACGTTGTGTCTGCTCTGTATCTTTCGAAACGATAGAGAGAAAGTAAAACTTTTTGGCAGAAAGTTTTTTTTGTAATGACACGGTGTACATGACAAAATTGACCACGCCCGGTGATATAGACATGTTTAAAACACATTAAGTTTCATTGTATGAATTTACAATGTCTAAAACTTTGATATTTAGCATGTTGCATTGCCTTATTGACCTTATAAAACTGATATGAATAATGCCCTTTGGTTCAATATTAGCCCCGACTCGCCCCGTCACTTGATTTATAAATACTAATATAGGAAGCACATCTGAAACTTATTTTGTGAAACTACAATGCCAAGAGCTAATACATTTAGCATGTAGCATTACCTTGTGAACGTCTACAAAATTGACATAAATCATGCCACTGGAATCAAAATAGGTCCGCTCCGGGTCACTTGATTATAGGAAAACACACTAAAGTCTTATTATGTGAAACTAAGATATTTGGCATGTACAGTGATGTAGCATCAGTTTATAGATTTCTACAACATTTATATCAATCATGACCCACAGGTTAAAATTGTTACTGCCCCGGATTTCGCTTGCTTTAACTAGACTTTTGTTATAACATTGCCTAGAAGACCTCTATAAAAGCTGTATGAATCATGCACTTAGGGAGAAAAATGCCTCCACCTTGGAGGTCATATAGTATCTTAAGGATAATTAAGATAAAACATTTTTCAGACAAGTTTCTTGATTGGGTCTCTACCATTAATAACATATTATTTTTGATTTCTCAAACAAATTTACATTTGGACGTATACTGTCCCGCTTTGCGATGCTCTTGTTATTCAATGGCTTCTTTATGTTGTCTTCTTATCTTAGGAGGCGATGAATGCAAACGAAAAATACCAAGCAAATTTTAGAAGTTTAACACCGTCCTCTCTAGAAAAGGAGAGGTCATTTACAAATATAAGTAGAGCGCCTGAAGATGGAACAGCAGAGGTAAAACCAGCTGCATCACCAAATTTAAAGAATGTTGTGGTGGCGTTAATTGTAGTAGTGGTAATAGCTGTTGGATGTATAGCGGCGTTGGTAGTTGTATTAACAACAAAAGATGATGGCGAAGGCGACCACACAACAGGTTCAAAAATAGAATAATTACACGAATCTATTTTAACGTGTCCCTTTTATGTTTTATGTTCAGTTGTAAATATTTAAACTAATTTGGCAAGCAAATATATTAATAACCACTCAAACAAAATAAGTTTTCGCACTTTTCATATCTCTTAACTTTGAAAGCCTTCAAGATATGAAATCAAATAATTTTCATAAATATTTCAGTACCACCAAGAACAACAACAACTGATCATATGACAACGACAATTTCAATACCTACAAATCATCAAACAACATCAATAGCATCAACATCTTCCCAGACAACAACAGGTACATACTATCTTTATATTATTCTTAAGTTACAATATCTTATGAACTTATTAGGCAAACCCTACACCTACCAAGATATATTAAACTTCTAAATACTTTTTTTCTTTTTTGAACATTAATTTAAGGAACCATTGATGGAATATGGTCGACATGGGGAGATTGGACAAAATGTACATCAACGTGCGATTCTGGAATTCATAAAAGATACCGAAGGTGTGAAGGACAAGACTCAAATCAATGTCTTGGAGATTTCACTGAGACAGAAGTCTGTGTCGAAATGTCATGCCCAGGTATTTTATAGATTTGTAAAATGTATCCCTGAACTGACGGTACATATATTAAAGTTTTGCCCACGTATGATTCAATGTTATAAAGTTGCAATGGTTGATAAAATAACCAATGCAAATATTTTAAAACATGTATTGCATACATATTGTTATTTACTCAACTTTTATTTTTTGTAGTTCAAATATAAACTCTTCTTTGGTGTTACCATGTTGATGTTACAATCATATTCATACATTTCAATCATTTTAAAGCTTTAATGGTATGTGTTTTATAACAATATTTACAATAACAATATTATAAAAACTTATAATTTCGAGTAAGGTAACAAAAACAATTAGACACAAGTCTTAAGGTATTCTTTGTTTTCGGATGTAAATATATTTGCAGAGTATGGCAAATGGACAACATGGGGCCCATGGGAAAGTTGTGGTGTTTCATGTGGAGGAGGATTTCAATCAAGAACACGATCTTGTTCCAAGGCAGAATCTTCTGATATTGATTGCATTGGCACAAGCTTCCAGGAAAAGACATGCAACGAATGGAAATGTCCAGGCTAGTTTTATCTTATTGTCATTTCAAGGTTTCTTTGTTTTATTATTTATCTAGTATTGTTTTTTTCTATATATCAAATGATTAAAATTATTGGACAAGAAACGGAATATAGATGTCTTTCTCAATTCTAAATATATATTAGATAGATTGGTGAAATATTTTACATATATACGAGTTAAATAATAAAAGTAACTTCATTGGAATTGAAATAAAGTTTTGATAAAAATAAAGGAATTATCGTAGATAATACTGCAATATAATCTCATCTAAAATGTTAGACTGCAGCAGAGTGTGTGATGTAGGAGTTCTCGATGACGACTGTGACATTTGCTTTTGCGATGGAGAAGTTGTCTCTGGAAGGGTACTAGCAGTCGATACCAGCAACCCGGTTAGCAATGCTGTTTTCTACTGGAGTTCCTCACCGACAAAAAATCTTGGTGAAAGCAGCTCAACTGGTCTTTTCACACTCGAAAATATGTGCCCTGAATCTGAACTAATCGTGTCAAGACCAGGTTTTGTGGATGCAGCTGTTCTGGTTACTACTTCCTATTTGTTAGTTAATATGTCAAAGACAGGTAATATGAATTCTTATTTATTGATGTTTTAATAATAAATATAAATGGCAAAACAATTAAAGAAATGTCAAGTAGATTAAGGACAAACTATGGGCAAGAGGATCTTGAGGGTATATAAAAATTGTGGTAATTCTGATAGAACGGTTCAAACATGGTTTTAAAAAAGCCGCTTTAATTGTTTGTTGATTCGCTATGTTTAAAGCTACATTAAATAAATATGTTAAAATATTTTGCCGTCGGCCTAAAAACCAAGCATTCTACAGTTTCATTAACCTTTTTAACAGTATCGTTGTAAATCTCATCAAATATTGTTCATAAATTAGGTTTTTAAATGGAAAACCCCACGGTAACACTAAAGTTCGTATACGAATTTTAACATGCAAATGAAGACTATAATCAGCTCGTGTATGCGCTACGTCACGGTGTTATAGTTGCTATCCGGAACACAGCAAGATTTTCTTGTGCAAACACACTTTTACCTTTTAAGCTAAGCCTTCACGGTGCACTAGGCCTGTTGTTCAGAAAAAATAATCATCTCACAAAAAGATTAAATTTGTATGAAAATATCCGTTACCATGCGGAAATATACCGTTAAATTATGTTTGTTGATTTAATATTGATGTACGGGTGATCTGAAGGCGGAGTTTCTCATGAAAACAGAAATTGTACTTCCGAATTCGCCACAATGAGGTTGCACATTTGTATGCTCATTAAACTCATTTTGGTTGCCTGGACACCAAAATAAGATCTGGAGTCGATATGAAACCCAATTTATTAATGAAATGTCGCTATTTCTTTTTCATGAAATTTTTTTTTAATGTAACTTTAACATGTTTTTTTTGTAGTAATAAAATAAACTTATGAAGTATCTGTTTGTTGCAGTTTCACCCTACTTGACAAAGACTCCGCAATCAAAGAACAGATTAGTAGGGGAAGATGTGACTTTGTGCTGTGACGCAGTTGCTAGTCCACCAATTAATTATTATGAATGGTAATGGACAGATAATAATTATATTCATACATTTTGTATTTCTAAAACTACAAAGGCTTTAACAAAGTGAAACATATATGTATATATTTTTGTCAAGTTCAAACTTGCTACATAATTATGAATCAATAATATGAAATGAAATGCGCTTTTCAATGTCGTACTAAATTAAAAACAGTGTATCACAATTTTAATAGGATGAAGGATGGATTAATTATAGAGGAAACCTTATACGCAGAGGGAAATCAACTGAAATTGTTCAGCTTATCAACGACTGATAGTGGAAGCTACAAGTGCAGAGCCAATACCAATGCAGGGGCTATTATGTCTCCGACCGCAACGTTGAATGTCAAAGGTAGACTATCTTAAAAGGATCGTTCCTATTGAGTATTAAGTTCAAAAAGTTAAAAGTTATATGGCTATAAATTGGTCGGTTGATGCAATATGTTGTTGTAAATTTACAGAAAGAGACTTTTCTGGTCAGTATCTATAAAAAATAAAGAATGGAGCAAATTTGATTTGTTATACTTGTTATCATGATCAAAAACATATTTCAAAACCCTTTATTTAATTAAGAGTTCATTATCATTATAGAATTGCTACAGGAATAAATATTGATCACCCTCGCGACTGACTTCATTGTTTTAAGGGTTAATGATTGAATAATGATAAGTGAGATGAAAGAAGGCGTCAGCTATTTAACACGTTTTGTAGCCACATAGAAATGGATAAAACAAAGAAAGTCTGAGTGTTTCAATTATCTTTTATATTGTAATCGCTAGCTCTTGCTTAAATTCTCTCCAATTATAGAATCTTAATTTAAAGTAAAAAAGTAAACACTGTTTCTTTTCACAGAAATATCAAATGATTTTTGTATCGACGCTTTGCAACAAAAGACTATAGCGCTCCCCGATGACTGTGTGCAACCAAGGACAAATACGGCAACGTATAATGTTGGTGAGTGTATATCGAAAGGTTGCAGAGAAAATACAACCTCTGAAAGCAATGTGTGCCATGAAGACATAACATCATGTTGTACAATAGGTGATGCTGATCTCGAAAAGGTCCAATGTTCAGATTATGAACTCGATGTTATTGTAATACGATCTTGTAGCTGTGGAGCTTGTGCCTCGACCTCCCTAACCGTTTTTGGAACAGCACTTGGATTGGAGGATGGATCCCCACTAAGATACGGCGAAGTCTTTGTAAATGGTGTATACAAAACCTTTACAAGTAACACCGGTACCTTTAGTTTTGTAGCAACTAAGGATTCTCCGAGAATAACTTTAAACTTGAGAGATGTTTATCTTAAACAATTTCTTCCAGCTGTCAAGGTAATTGAAATAAACGACAAAATGAATGGAAACCTACGGGTGAAAATTAATATGATCAGAACAGTTAAACCGATTGAGATTGAATCGACAACGGAAAACACTTTAATTGCAGGAGCATCTGCCTCCAAGCCCATTGTCCAAGTTTCAATACCAGCAAACGCATTTTACTATCAAAACGGTACTAAGTTTGAAGGAACTGTACAAGCTAGTTTTGCTTTTGTTGATCCAACAAATATATCGACTTTCAACAATATTCCAGGTTCATTCGAAATTGTCAATCAAGAAGGAGAAAGGGCTGAACTTGCTTCACAGGCAATATTTAATCTCTTTTTTGAAGACTTATCTGGAAATCCGTTAATTTTAGATGACGTTATCGATTTGTATCTTCCATTAGAATCAGGAGAAAACGTTCAGGACAGAGATGTCAAACTTTGGAGACTTAACACTAAGACTGGAATTTGGGAGTACATAACCCAAGGACCAGGAAAGAGAAGACGAAAAAGGCAAGAATCAGCACGGTGGATCGGCGAAATAGACTGGTCAATTATCTCTGGTAACGAATGGCTTAATTACGATTATGTTTATGATATAACCGATAACCCATGTTATTTCAAAATCAGACTTTTTCAAGATGAAACAATGTATTCATCCATTGTGAATCCTGAAAAACAAATAGAAGTAACATATCATATTCTTAGAGACAATAAAACAACTTTAAGAACAATCAGCGATTATATTTATTACCCTGAAAGTGATTGTGTAATAGGTATATGTGAAAACGAAACTGCATATATTACGCTTCATTACTACGGAAGAAAAGGTTACGATGTTTTATTTGCTGGTAAACCTGAACTAGGCCAAAGTAATCAATATTTTGAATTGATGGATAATAATAAAACACTAAAGCTACAAATGTCGTCCAAAAGCATTGGACCATTTTATGATGGATATTCACGATGTAGCGCAACAGGAAAAGACGAAAACCACCTGAGATATCATTATGGGGAAACGTCTGAAGTTTTTACATATAATAAATTTTTTTCTCCTACCCAAGGAAATATAGAAAATCAAATATTAATAAGTCAAAGAACCTGGTTTCCAAAACGGCAAGAGGGCTATAGAGTTTGTTTTGTAAAGGTTCGAATTTTAGTCGAAATAGAATATTTATCCCCTGGTCAGTTTATTAAGTTAAGAGCAACGAGTAAAGGTGGAACAAATGAAAATACTCACAACTTTACATTCGGAATACGAGAATACAAGATCCAGAATCTAACAGACATATCACTTTGCGTAGAATATAAATGCAGTGGAACAATAGACCCTGTATTTCAGGAAATGGATGATTTCACAAAAATAGAATTAAAACTTTTTTATCCAGAAAGTGAAATGACAAGCAGCGTTACACAAGAAGCAGATTTTTTGACCGATTTCCAAAGTTTGCCAAACGTCGCCCAGATTGGAAGAACAGATGGAATTTATGAAATTTACGCACCGACAGTGTATACTCCAGATCTTGGATTATATTCAGCAACTTCTGATCAATTAGATATAGAAAGTGCTACAAACACAGCTGAAGGTGAATGTATATCTGGAACACCGCAAAACCTAGATGATCAAAACCCGGATTTGGGCGTTGCAGTTTATTTCTCTCTCAACTGAATATGAAGCTTTTCTTTCTTTATAATAAGTTGTTTGTTTACACAGACGACAATGGACCGTTGAATTTGTTTCAAAATGCTAGTTATTACACAATATTTCAAATAAAACAAGTTAAATGTTGATGCTGCACATCAAAGACGCCGCAAAATGGTGTGAACAGTCAATCAGCATTGAAAAAATCAGCGACACGGGCTACCTCTCTTCATTTGAATTTTTATATCACAGGTACCCTCTCATTTTTGAACACATAGGTACCCTGAAAGCACGACATATGCTTTTATTTGCGTTAATCGTTAAGTATGTATGTAATATTTCTTACTTTTATGAAAATATTACATACTTAGCGATTAACGCACATAAAAGCATATGTCGTGCTTTGAGGGTACCTATGTGTTCAAAAATGAGAGGGTACATGTGATATAAAAATTCAAATGAAGAGAGGTAGCCCGTGCTGCTGCAAAACCGAAAGTAGGGTGTTTTTATGAATTTTACATTTATTTTTAACAATATATTGCCATTTGTCCGGAGATAATATGTATATGAACATATTAAATATGTATGATGCATAAATAATCAAGCCACAGGTTCATTTCAGCCCGAAAAATACGTCGACATGTCGATTTTTTGTAGCTTATTGTGAAGTTGCAGTACATGAAAATCGGGCACATGACAAATCAGCACATAAATAAAACATTCTAGTGTTCCGGGGTATAAATCTTTTCTTCGTGTCATACCTCATTCTTTATTACAATGAAATTTTACTGGATTGTTATCCATCGCTGGTTTGTTTTTAGCAGAGATGTTCAAAGAGGGCACCGTTTGAGCAGATTTCGCAAAGAGGGTACCGATATGGATATGCACCGTGGGTATGTTTCCGAGACATTTTTAAAACAAGAATCTCATTTGCAATACCTCACAACAACGGAATTTCACATTAGTTATTTTTGTTCACTAAGTAATTTACTTTTTTAGTTTATATGTAGTTAATTAATAAAATTGTCAATAATTAAGTGTTTTTGAAGGCCTTCGTCACAACACTATTTTGAACGAAACGGTTATCTTCAAATAACTGTAAAATATAAGATAATAATTTAATTATCTGCTTTTTAATAACATTTATGATAAAACTCTGAATATAAAAATACGAAAATCTTAGGATAAATGAAATGATATTTTGTGTATTTGTAATAGTTACATCCTTCATTTGCCGTTACTGTCATTATATTCAATTTGACATTTGGTGTCATTTAGTTTGTCTAATGGACTTATTTTACTTTTAAAATAGCAGTTTAATTAATATATATAACATACTTTTAGTTAAAGTAAGAAGCTTAAAGAACGCACACAACAAAACTAAAATGTTGCATGCAGGATCGGTTTGATTGACCTTGATCATTGATGGTAGTGTTGAATGCAATCTTCCGTCCATACCACCTAGCACAAGCTTATTAAGCAGAACCAATATTTGAAGAAGGCTATAATTATTTGATACAAATTTGTGGGGTTTTTATCTATAAATCATCTAAGAGAATTAGAGAAATAGCGTACCACACAAAGCTTTGTAAAATAAATGACGTCTATGATATATCTTGATAATGAATACAAACAGTGTCGTACAAAAACTGTCTGCAAAAGAAGTATGCCCGTATTGGTAAAGTTAAACGTATATTAAATGTAAATGCATCGTTTGCAAATATTATATAATATATAGGTCAATAAAAATTAGACAAACGCAGTGCATCTGTACTAAATCAATTTGTCTGCTGTAAGGTAAAATATGTTTTTCTTAAACTGGTTTAAAATAGTAAAAAGGCCCACAGGAGCACATCGAATTCCGCTAGAGGTGTTACTTTTGAATTCTTACAGAACCTTACATGGCTGCTTACTTGATTTCATTAAGTATTTTTCTTATACCTGCACACCAACTTTTATAAATCATACATAACGAAGCAAAGCACGGAGGCTGATAAAGGTTCCAAATCCTTTGAGGGCATCTCGTAATGTCAACATATGAACGCATGTTAAAACGTTTGACCAAGTTGAATCCTTCAATAACATATAAGCCGTATAATCTCGATGATAGTACAAAACCCGCACTACGGAAGCTATGCTGAATAATTCCAGTGCATTTATGTTGTACCACTATACATTTTGCGTGCAGAACTTTTAACATATTTAAAAAGATCATTACATAACAGGAATAGTTCCTAGTTAACTAACCAGTAATTAAAATTTTCTGCGAACGTACAGACTACTAATTAAACACGTTTTTTGAATAAGCGAAAAAAGGGAATAGTAGACTGAACTGTTACGGAGAAATTGCACAGCAGACGACCAAACCAGCGAGCCCCGGATTACTAATCCGATGATCTTCCCATTGAACTAAGTGGGTTGATTATCTCTATTAGTTTTTCTTTACTTATTGGTTACTATAATGATGTGAGCTCCACTGAGGTCAGAAAGCCTAAAAAATCATATGGAAATACTCACATAGATAACGATGAAACACTACATTGGGGATAATTGAATAATATACTCAGACAAAAATTGAATACTTTTTTGTGTCCGATTTCAGAGTTGCAACGCTTTTAGAGGTTTGCCCATTGCGTAATAAAAATGAATATATTGCAACAACTGGATAAGGAAATCATCTTAAAGTTTGCACCGAGACCTATATCAAATGCTACTCATAACTCGGAAAAATATTTCCAGTCCCGTCATGTCAAAAAAAAACTTAGTTGAGTCCCTTTATTAGTAAATACAATTCAAGATTGCTAATTGAGAATAATTTGTATGTACGTACGTTTGTTACCTTAACTAAGGCCTGTGTAATGTAATATTAACCTATTTTCATGTACTTATGCTATGCCACCCTCTAACAGTATTGTTCTGCTTTAGATTATCGTGCAGAATCTTTCACAATGGGGAATATCTTTATGCATAAACCAATTACACCATAAATACCATAACATATTATGACTCCACATTCATGAATAATAACATGTTTATAAATTAACAAAATACGAAATGAGTACTTAAGGATATATCTACAATGCATTGTATTTCATTTATGAATAAATAAAAACAACATTGAATCAGTTTTGCACTCATTATAAATTCTATGTATTTTATTTTAATGTATACATAAAAACAAAAATAATACAATTCTTGTACAATCTTTATACCCTGCACTACATAATCTTAACATTGAATAGTGTTGCATATTTTAAAAAGCCATGCAACTTTTTTTTAACATACTCAGTATTGACATAATATATTCATATTGTACATTTTTAAACAAAATACCAACTCTTATATGTACGCCACACTACATATTATTTTACAATGTATATTGTATTATGTTATATATACGGTGGCATAGGGGAACATCAAAATATTTTATCTATCATGTGCACACGCAATAGCTACTACGTGCGCACGCGATCGCCCCTACCTTGGTCAATCATTACGTGCGCACGTAAAAGCTATCGCATGCGCACGTAATAGCTTGTACGTGCGCACTTAGTAGCTATCGCGTATGCACGTGGTAGCTTTCGCGTGCGCACGTGGTTGATAAAATATTTCTGATGGCCCCTTTTTGCCACCGTATACATATCATATAAAGAATACTAAATTTAAAACTTATCATCTTTTATATTCTATGCAATCATGAAAATTGAAGTATAGTGTTAACAATTAATTAACATTTTGTCGTTGAACTGGTGATAAAAATATAATTAACTTTGATTAAACTTATTACCAATTAGCATTCAGTTAATATAATGCTAAAACAGTAATATTTGTGTTATTTGTTTGTTATAATATACAAATATAGGTATCAAATGATATTAAGTAGTTAAGTATATATATAAGTTTATTGAATATAAAAAAGCATCTTTAACCGCAAATTTGATTTCAACACACATCTTGCAACAGATTAAATCATTTTCTTTTCTTTTTTTCAACATTTCACAGACTTTCACAGCAAATTATACAAAAAAGAAAACAATTTTCTTTTCGTGTATTTTCGTTTAACAACCAATAATCTTTCTACATGTTCTAAATACAGCAAATTAACGGCATGCTTAGGAACGTCGTTTGTCAACGAACATGTACATTCCATTTTCTGTTCTCATTACCGCCGCTTGATTCTTCCTAACTTCGTGACTTGTATCCAGACGAAATGTAAAACTGAAACAAACATATAGTTGTCAACTTAATCTATTTTTTTTAATTGAAACATAGTTCTTTCACTGGTTGGTTCATTACAAATACACTCATGTTTTTGTGTACAACCTATTATGTTTTTGTGTACAACTTATTACAAAGTGAAACTTGTACTGTTATATCAATAAAAACGTGTTGTTTACAGCTGACTTTACATATGCATTGTTAATCACATATCCTTACATATTACGTGACGTCATTTGCAGTACAGTATGCAAACAAAGCGTATAATTATTTCGTATAGCTTTATTTAAAGGCTCGCATTTTTTTCAATCCTTTCAATATTAGTAATAAATCATAAGATACTCATTCATTCAATATCCTCTTGATATGCATGAGAAGTCTTCTTAAAGTTACTTACTGTTTTAGGAGTTTTGACAGAACCACCTTAAGTTCGTTCATTGCAAAGTTCTGACCAATGCAGTTCCTAGAATAACAGAAACAAATATTTGTGTATTATAAAAAGGAGCTCGTGAAATGATTCAATTTACATAAATATACGTAATGCTTTTTTTATTATTTCTATTTCCGGTCAAAATTGCTCTGACTTTCTTTAATTCACCATTGTATTTTAGCTTTTACTCTATATTTCGTAAACCAATGCCACTTTATTGTATAAAGAAAGCGTCTAAAGTCTGATTAGCTTGGGTAACTTGTGTAGCAGGATGAAACAAACATAATTTTACTACCAAAATTAACCTGGTTTGTTACTCACGCCTTTTTTTCTAAATCTCATATATGATGAGGTCAAAGATATCAAATGCAGTTTTATCATGAAATGGCAATCATTGAAATAATCGTAAGACAAATGAGTTAGTCTCTTAAGAATCAAGTCTTGAATCAAGACATAAGAAGCGAACTTTCTGAAAATGGGGTTACTATCAATTTAATACATGTAGTATTATGAGACTATGTACATTTTCAAGCGAAGCACTGGAAAAGATAATATATAAAATTCACTCTACTTTATGTGCAACAACTGTATGCGGTTTATCATAGAATTATTTCAGCTACGGACATGCTTTACCTACCTAGGTCCAGCTGAAAATGGCACGAACTGGAAATTTTCCATTGTGTCAATATTTTCTTTTGAGAATCTGCCTGGTTTGAACTCCATATGATCAGATCCCCATATATGCTCCATGTGATTCAATGCCCAAATGTTGATTTGAACCAGTGTCCCTTTAGGTGCAACACGGTCACCAAGATCAAAGTCGTTTTCTATATCACGACCAACAATCGGTACCGGTGCATGAAGACGCATTCCTTCTTTAATACACATCGTGAGATACTCAAATTTACTCAAATCTGACCTACAATATATTTCATATTTGTAAAATCTTCGGGCAGAGATACAAATCAAACGCGATATTTCAAGAATGTTAAGAGTAGATGTCGTACCATCAGTCAACCATTCTTGCACATATTTCAACGAGGAATTTATATGTCAAAATTAAAGAAAAAACACCAATACACCTAACTTCTTTGTTACTACCAATTAACTTACCATTCAATATCGTCGCTGTCTCTGTCTCTTAAAAGTTCGTCTATTTCTTTTTGACATTTTCGTTGACATTCGGCATTTTCCGCAAGGGAAAAAAGTATCCACGAAATGGCACTGGCGGTGGTGTCATGACCTTTGAACGTTTAAAGAATTATATGAGAATTTCACAGGTTTTATCAAAAATCTTTAACCTATGGAGTCACACGAAATTTTTCGCACAATGTTTACTACTGCATAATAAATTTGATAATCTGTCTTTCAAGTATATTTAACTCCTGCTATATAACATAGCTTTAAATTGTAAAAGGGTGTGTCCTTAGTCGGACAAGTTGCATGATTGTATATACTATATAATTATATGGGTAGATTATTAAACGCAGTGAGCAACTCAGTGTTCTATTATACCCCTATTTTATTTCAATAGACTTACCTTCAAATAAGAACGTATCAACTTCATTCCTAACTTCTAAGCGTGTTAGCTTGTTGCCAACTTCGTCCTTTGCCTTCAAGAGAATGTCAAGGAAGTCAACATACCGACGCTTGTCGGGCTTTCCTGTTTCCTGAAAATAGTTGTTTCGTGTGCTGTACAATATTTCATTTTGGGTACGCCTGAATATCTTGTATTAATCAACAATTAATTTACATTACATTTACAATTTACATACAAGAGATAAAACGTTTGGTCAGTGACCTAAATACATTAGATAACAGATATGTGTTCAGGAGACAGCACTATGGACTAATAAAATTATAGAAGCGGTAAAGAAAAATAAAACTATGAAAAACAATTAAGTATACAATTGTAATAACTTTATTGCTTGTTCAGTGTCAAGGTTAGGATAAGATTCAAATGATTATAACTTTTTCACAACATATTGCATAAACATCAATGACAGTGAAACATAAAAATATCAACAGAAATGTCTATGTTGAAAAAGACAACAAATTGTAGTCTGAAGTAAATCCCTTGTGTAAAAATGAGAATGTTAGAGTCTGTTAAATGTTAAATTATTTTAGGCCAATTTTTAAGCTCTAAATGGAAGAACTATTAAAATTATGAACTTTAAATTGTCTTGCATGATGTGGGTGATAATATTTGGAGTTTAGTGAAAATTCCGTAACAAATAAATAAGTGATAGTTAAAAGAATTAAAAAGCCAAACCATTTAAACTGAAGCTAATTCTGGAATAATTTTATGAACAAACTGTAATTAAAATTTGGGCGCGGACAACGGAGTAAGACTGCTCTCCATTTTACAATGGGTATAGCTGAGCTAAGATTGTATATGAAGTAGTTGAGGAACGGGATAAATCTATGCTAGTATTTTATGTCTTGGAAAGTCACTTAGAAAGTGTCTCATGTACAACATGTAAGATATGCACGACAGTTCGCAGGTAAACCTTGACAAGAAAGTGTTAAGCCAAATCTAAAACAAACACTAACGCAGTTGCCGCGAGGAATAGTACAGCGTTAAACTGGTATGCTAAACGTAAAGTCTGGTGTATATTTACATGTATCTCAATTTAGTTTAAACAACAAACATCTTATTGCCATGTGGAAAAACTTACCAGTTCAAGTTGACGCTTATCAATAATTTCTTCTGACACGGTATGCACAAATTCACAATCCTTTTTATACTGTCGGCTGGCTTTAGTTAGATTCCAAAAAAAGTCAACCAACAAAATTGGATTTCTGTTTGAAAAGATACTATATTTAAAATGATAAATATCATCAATGTACCAATAATTTCAGATTTCTAAACCTATACATTTCACTTATTACTACTATACACTGTTATAATATTATATTTACAATTCTGCTCAATTACAATTTTATTTTGACATTACTGAGTCTAAGATACATGATCGCAAGGTTCTTTACACTTCTGGTAATTGTTAAGTTATATATTTTTTTAATATGAAGGTCAATACGCATATTAACATAATACATGTTTTCAACGAGTTATAACATGATTATACTTGCTTCAAGGTAAACAAACACCATCAAACTGGAGCATTGAAAAAAAACATGTTTTCGAACGTAATCAAATTGTTCTTCTTGTCTTGCTTATCATAATGATGAAATCATGGATTAAGAAAAAAACTTACAGAAATCTTTCGGAGAGCCTACAAGTTAAACGATTCACTGCTTTAACGTACTCATTTGTCTCTCTGAAAGTTAAAAATTTCTCACTTCATAAAGAAAACCCAAAATATTATTACCGCTCCGGTGACATATTTTGTTTTTTTTAAACGATTTTTGACAATAAGCGTATACAAAATAAGAAAATCCGCAAAGGTACATTGCAGATTGGCTTTCATATCGTGGCTGATTTGTGCAATTCGTGTTTTCGCCCCGCGACCTACGAAAAGTCGATAATTAACAAGTTAAAATGGCGGGGGCGCGGAGCGAAAAGTCGCTATTTAATCATTAGCGGGGTCGCAGGGCGAACACACGAATGGCACAAATCAGCCACGATACTTTCATCATGTTTTAAAGACGTAAACGTAACAAATGGATACTCAAGTTTTATATTTGAAGATATTATGGGACTTAAGAATAAATATAAATTAAGTCAAACAAAACCAAATGGTATATGTCGATACTCATTCGCCTTGTTTTCGATATACAATTTGATCAAGCGAATTAATCTTGTATATAGCTCCCAGAATCAGTGCTTAAATTATCTTTTATTGTTTGTTTTTTCAATGCTATGTTAATTTTAGAATGTATGAATTATTACTTAAATACTTTTTAAGAAATTAAAATATTAAACGGTCATATACCCTGCGGTTTGCACATTTTTCGTGTATGAAAATGCACATCTCAGCATGCTGTCCAGCGTACATAAACATACTTCGTTGAATACCTCAAATCTTTTGCCTTCTTCCGCCTTTTTTGTCAACTTTTCCTGAAATTGTCGTGAACTTTTTATTTGTCCAGTTTTTTAACATTGTGTTTAATGATTTAACAAAATCAAATGCTAAATACAACATTTATAGACAATTTGCTTATGCACGCTTGTGATAATAATTTTTACACAGCTTTGCATTTTAACCCTTATAACTCAATTATTTTAAAACTCTATTATTTTAAACAGACTTCAAAAACCATTTATTTTTATAGGAATGGATGAATGGCAAACAATACTGACCATGATCAGACAGTATGAATGCGCAGGCCGGCTGATACTTTTCCGACGTGAGGGGGAGGGGGTAGTTTTACATATGTATCAAGTCTACAAGCAGTAAGTGACAAAACGACTGTTGACAAATTAGTGGAACATAAAAATGGGTCAAAATAACTTGTTTCAAAAACAATTCCAGAATTTACCACAAGTATATCCGCCGATTCGTTGAACACCTGCACGTAAGGCATCAGTATCTCGAAATGGAAGGCAGGGGTTAGCAGACGTCTGTTTCGTGCCCATTTTTCTCCATTGGCCACAAGCAAACCTTCGCCTAGCCATGGCAACAAGAGGCGATATAAACCGACAAACCCTCTCGATTTTGGCTCTGTAATCCGAAATAAAAACTATATTATACTTTTATCTTTATAACAAATATAGCCAGAGGTGAAAACAGAATAAAATATATCACAAGAAAGGTTAATATATAATCAATATACCAGTGTAAGATATTTTTTCAAATATTTGAAGAACGGCGAGATAAAACATTTACGTCTCAGTTAGTTATATATATTTCTACATTACACAATGCTAATTAAGAAATAAGTAAATAAGTATCAACAATTTTCCTTGACAAAAGTCATAATGTCTCTGTAATTTGAACCCATTAGTCGACTCTTATGATCATGCAGGCATAAACGATGACTGCAATCCTGATGCCTCAACTCCTACACGTAACCCCTCAATCACAAGGGGTGAGAGTCTATATATTTTTTGAAAATATAGATCATTTTAATAGTCATTGACCAAATATTGATAACAAGAAACATGGCAATGCCATGAAACCAGGTTTTCAATTATCACCATTGTAGATAAATATGTTGTATTTGAAATACAAATACAAGCAACAAACAATGTAACTATGTGCAATGTAAAACATGAATAATGTAGGAGGAATTGCCACTGAAGAAGTGTTCACTATAATATTATGTATAAGGAAAAAAACAAAGGGCCATAATTAGGTCAAAAACTATCCAATCACAAAACCCGGACAATATGTGCCAGGGTGCTTGATGACAAAGCTTCTGTGAAAGTTTGAACAAAATCCGTTGAGAAATGTAGGACAAGTTCAGCACAGAAGAATTTGTTCACTATAAATTATATTGATAATTCTGTATAATGAAAACAAGTTACAAAGTAGACATGAAATAATATATCATATCTTTTTTAAATTACCTCCAAAGATGATATGACCTTTGACTGCCAAATCAAGTTAAAATCATGTAAACAGGATTTTCAATGTTAATGTCACTGTGACCTTGACCTTGGAGCAAGCCATGCGGAACATGCGTTCTGCACGTCATCTTGATGTGGTAAACATTTGTCTGAAGTTTCATCAAAATTCTTCAAAGGGTTGAAGAGTTACAGAGCGGACAGGATTTTCAATGTTAATGAAATCATGTAAACAGGATTTTCAATGTTAATGTCACTGTGACCTTGACCTTGGAGCCAGCCATGCGGAACATGCGTTCTGCACGTCATCTTGATGTGGTAAACATTTGTCTGAAGTTTCATCAAAATTCTTCAAAGGGTTGAAGAGTTACAGAGCGGACAGGATTTTCAATGTTAATGTCACTGTGACCTTGACCTTGGAGCCAGCCATGCGGAACATGCGTTCTGCACGTCATCTTGATGTGGTAAACATTTGTCTGAAGTTTCATCAAAATTCTTCAAAGGGTTGAAGAGTTACAGAGCGGACAGGATTTTCAATGTTAATGTCACTGTGACCTTGACCTTGGAGCCAGCCATGCGGAACATGCGTTCTGCACGTCATCTTGATGTGGTAAACATTTGTCTGAAGTTTCATCAAAATTCTTCAAAGGGTTGAAGAGTTACAGAGCGGACAGGATTTTCAATGTTAATGAAATCATGTAAACAGGATTTTCAATGTTAATGTCACTGTGACCTTGACCTTGGAGCCAGCCATGCGGAACATGCGTTCTGCACGTCATCTTGATGTGGTAAACATTTGTCTGAAGTTTCATCAAAATTCTTCAAAGGGTTGAAGAGTTACAGAGCGGACAGGATTTTCAATGTTAATGTCACTGTGACCTTGACCTTGGAGCCAGCCATGCGGAACATGCGTTCTGCACGTCATCTTGATGTGGTAAACATTTGTCTGAAGTTTCATCAAAATTCTTCAAAGGGTTGAAGAGTTACAGAGCGGACACAATTTCGTTTGACGCCCATCCGCCCATCCGCCCATCTGCCCATCCGCCCATCCGCCCGCCATACCCCAATCTAATAACCAGGATTTTCAAAATTGAAAACCTGGTTAATAAAAAATAGTATAAAATGTAACACTTGCCTAAATATCAAAAGACTGTCCCACTCTTTTTATAAATTTAACATTAACAATACATTCCGAACTAGATTATTAAATTGAAAGCAATTATGGCAAAATTTAAGTTATTTTGACATTGACCTGTACACCCAAACCTTGGATGGGCATAATGTCTCGCATCATACAACATTATAAAATACATATACATGTTCGCCCTTTCTATTGAAATGAAAGTTTGTTCATTTCTGGGGCATAATGTGCCTTTACATAAGCCAAGTACCCAGTCCTGATCTAATCAGTGTATTGTTACATTACTGTACATGACCACCACATGTATTGGCGGAAACGGAACAATAGGCTGGCGAAATCTTAACTGTAATTTGACGCGATGAAAATTCACATGACTAGCATGAAATCATGAAATATATACATATTATCAGGCCAATTTCCTAATAAATATATTTTTCTTTCTCCTCTTTTATTGTGAGTAATAATTAACAAAAGTTCAAACCTATATATGCTTAACCTGCACAAGTTTCATTCATAAATAATATGTTACCTTTACGCTGAATCCACAAATTTCTCCTATCGCTAATAATAAATTAACATAAAAACTGGACGATATTGCATACATTTGTAACAGCATAAAATACCTAACCATTGGTGAAGTAATACAAATGTTTACCCCAAATTAGGATACATGTTTTACCAAAATTTGGAAAACTGTATAAATTAAGCCCGCATCCCGCAAACCGCAGTTTCGGATAGCGGAGTTCAGTATTTTTCTTCTTATTTCAGGTAAGCTAAAGTTCTTCTTAAAAATGTATAAATCTGTTCATATTGTTCGTTAGTTTTGTGTATTCATAATTTCTTAAAAATATATAGAGCACATTTTAAATAGTTATAATTTATTTAAAAATATTCTGCTAAGGAACTTTTATTTTTATTTACAAACGGTACTTACAATTTATTTGAAAAGAATATTTACTTTACATATTTGTTTTACATTACGATCTATGCTATATTGTTAAGTATTTCTATACATAAAGCAAATTTCAAATAGTTATAGTTTATTTAAAAATATTATGCTAATAATCTTTATTTTATTCGATATTTACAATTTATTTCAAAAAATTGTGCTATATTATAAAGTATTAATATGTTCATGAATTGCAGTTTTGTACCATATAATAATATAATTTAAAAATAAAGTTTGGAATAGCTGAGTTCAGTAGTTTTCTTCTTATTTCAGAATATATGTCAGTCTTCTCTAAAAATTATATTTTCCAAGTTATTCCCCAGGTCGTTTGTGTATTAAACTCAAATAAAAAAACCAGCTCAATAATTTAAAAAGCAATGTTATCAAACTAAAAACAAAAGTAACACCAAGGCGGCCTAATAATATCTTTTGATATACAATATTGTTTACACTGGTAAATGTATAATCTTTAAATAATTTAATACAAATTTGTCATTTGTTCCGATATTAACAGTGATATGTAGTTATATGGCCTACTTAACTATGACAATAATTTTTACAAGGCTCTACAAATGAAATTACCACTAACACTACATAATATGCGTGGAAACAAGATTTTGTAAAAGTTTGAGTCGGGTATGTACATGTACCATCGGCTCTATTTCGCCGGTTAATCGGGTCCATTTTGATAACCCATGTGTCCCATCTGCTAAAGTCAATAATTGTAAATTGGTAGAAAAGAACAGGTTTTAACTTTTACAAATTACTTATTGAATAAGTTCGATAACTGGTTTCATTCGGATGAATGTGTTTGAGTTCTTAAAATTTAGTAGAGAAAGTATATTTGAGTCGCGTCACGACAAAACCAACATAATGGGTTTGCGACCAGCATGGATCCAGACCAGCCTGCGCATCCGCGCAGTCTGATCAGGATCCATGCTGTTCGCTATCAGTTTCTCTATTTGTTATAGGGTTTGAAAGCGAACAGCATGGATCTTGATCAGACTGCGCGGATGCGCAGGCTGGTCTGGATCCATGCTGGTCACAAACTCATTATGTTGGTTTTGTCGTGACACGGCTCATTTGTTGATCAATCCTTACTGCTGGCACAGCAACAGCAATGGCATCAACGTCTAACAACCTATACGTTGGTTACTGCACTAAAATGTTCTGGTAGAGACGAGTTCGAAAGTTACTTATCGAACACACTCTGTAGTTAAATAAATAAACTCCTATATCTTTATACAATGTCATCAGCGCTAGTGGTGCTGGCGTTAAGTCCATGGGGAATTCGGAGTGCCACCAACCCACTCATACACGCATCTTTATGGCTGGGGAGAAGATCATATAGTGCTTTGTTTTGTCTTTAAGAACTGTCAGACACTTCTTTTTTCACCAAATGACATTGCTATTCATTAAAGGAGTAAACTTTGTAAACATGGTATATTTTCAGTGTGGCAAAGAATTCGGCGAAAAGTATATGTGCGTAATGAGGGTCCGAGTACCAGGGCCCAAAATCACTTACCATTTAGGCTTCAAGACTGAGACAATTACTAATAGAATAAATTTACTGTTTGGATTAACAAGCATTAATATAATCTGAGCGGAATCAAAATCTAATTAACAATACTAACCGTTACTTTTGCATATTATGCTCATTATCCTTGGACTGCATGCTATAACGAGTGGTTTCTTAAACATGCCCCATAACAAAACGTAGCCTTGTTCCTTTCCGTATTTATTACAAATGTCAAGGAAATACTGCATTCGATCATGTCCATCTTTAGGGAACTGAAAAATGACGACAATACAGAATTTTAGACGGAAAGTCTTCATAAGGACTCATCGGCACTTACTTAGTACAATCATGTAATAATGTCGGAACTAAAATTCAGAACTAGAATTACAAACATTCTTGGGATGACATAATTATTTACGCTTCTTGAAATATATTCAATCTGGAAAAGATTTATCTATCATTGAATGTAAAATTAAGGAATTAAAAATAAAACGTTAGAATTTTCTAGAAGGTCACTTTTAAAAAAATTAATATTGGCAGGATCCAAGGTAGTCTCTCCGGCCAGGTTGTCAGTTATCAACTTGTATTTTCCAACAGACACCGGTAAACCAAACCATCGAATACTGCTACCATGCGGGATCATATTCATTGGTCATTAAGGCGCTTCCTATTACGCCCTTTAATAGCTCTTCACTCTTGTGCCAGATCCAAAATAAAACTGATTCTGTCTCATGTGCAATGGCTAATATGGTTCATGTTGCGCACATGTACGCCCGCAAACTTTATCACATTTGGAAGCCAGCTTCCCTGGAAAGAACCAAAACCATACAAAACCTCATTCCTTACATGTAGGCAGCTATATTTTCCAGTTTCTGCTCGCAATTCTTTTACATTCTATCTTCCCATAGAAGATAGGTTTAAGTAATATAACTTGCTAGGTAATAGATGACCATAAACCAATGACAGATTTAAGTTTGGTCATAATATTGTCTTTTGGGAACTTCAGCTTATTATTGCTCAGCGCCCACAGGCGCGGAGCTATTTGTGTTTACTATTTTTTTTGTCCATGGGCCCGGATTTGATCAATAAATCCCTTCGATTTACAGCTTAAAGTAAATCCGCATTCAAGAACTCCTTTCGATTTCTATATTGGTTTCCCCGTCGGTGATTCGCAGCATGTCATATTAATGAATGAGAACCGGAAAGCAGTTCTGCTGTACATGAATTCGAAAGCTATAAATAGTTATAAATGTTCTGATTTTTGACACTTAGTTATAAATTTGTTATTTCCCTTATTTGTAGTACATGAAATTATAATTTGTTACATTTTGAATTACATTTACACACAGCATATCAAGTATACTATTAGTGATTGAATTTGTCAATATAAAGAAGATTTCAGGTATAAGACTTTAACAATTTTGCTTTTGATAATTATTCTTAATTTATATTTATGAAATTAAATGTTTAATAATAACATGTTGATATATTGGTTGCTTTGAAATAATTAAACTTGAGTATATAAGGTTACATTTCATTAGCGTCATTGGTATAGCATGCCACGTTGTGAAAAAGTATGACTGGTGACAAATTCGGGGTCCGTACTCAAAGCGAAAGCTGCATTTTGTGGCCTTACGAGAGGATGGATCCTCATTAAGCATAGGCTATAGATAGATATCATGATATTAAAACAACTCTGCAGTTTGAACATGAAGTGTCATGTTTTTTATGAATGGTTTTAAAGCAATTCAACAAAAAATATATATTGATCTTCCAATAAATTAACGATAGTTTTTTTTTTATATATTACCAATGTCAAATAGCTTTCATATCTTTGACTCGCACTAACATGATGTTAGAGAATTTCCTCATACCTGCCTAAAATTCAGGTAACAGTCTTCAATTATATTGATAAATACTGTATCACCATGTAACGCGTGTATAACAAACAAAAAAAATCCTGAATTTGGTCTTTTATAATTTATCCCATTTTTTCATTCCAGAGTGTGTTCTACTTTCAGTATTGAAAGAAACCATTTTTTTTTAATTTGACATGAAAAAAAATGCATGTAATATTACTATATTATAATATTAGTCCCTTTTGTTACTATTTGTATATTTGTTACAATAATAATAATAAAAAAACAGACTTTGATATTTTTATCATCTTATGTTACTGACTACAGAACACAGTACAGTCATGTCACATAACATTTACAAGTCTTGTAAGTCTTGTTTGTATTCAATGGAATTACTTTCCTTACCAGGTAGGCATCAGTGAAAGCATTTTTTATATTAAATATCTTTCCCCTCTTTTTAATTATGGACAATGCATAAGATAAGTATAATTATGCAAAAAAATGGTTTACAAAACATTCGGAAAAAATCTACAATAGTACTTAATCTGAATATAGCATGACCTGTGCGTAGGAACAATTTGGTAAGGTATCTGTAATGAGCACATTTTTTGCGCGGAGCTTCTCAATTGCTGCATTGCAGCAACATTTGTACTTGTTATCTCTTTCATGTTCATAGGCCTACGTGATCATTACCAAGTCCATTCTGTTGTGTAAGCGTTGAATATGATGTTTATCTATAGCTTCGATAACAGGAGATTAAAAGACTAGCAGTGAAATTACTTAGTCATCGATAAAATAACACAATATGTTTGTCGTCTGCTCCAGTAAAATATATACATGTGCAATGCACTATATTTTTCACTGTTTGCACAGTTACAAATAACACGTTTGAAACGTTAACCTACATATTCCTCGTTCAAAACATGATATGCGATGGCAGCTCGATCATTAGTAGGGTAGACTAGTGCGCATGTGTGTAAATGCATGATCAAGAGTTTTGAGACTTCAACAAATGAGCCGCGTCACGACAAAACCAACGTAATGCGTTTGCGACCAGCATGGATCCAGACCAGCCTGCGCATCCGCGCAGTCTGATCAGGATCCATGCTGTTCGCTTACCAACCCTTAGTATTACAAGTAGAGAAACTGATAGCGAACAGCATGGATCCTGATCAGACTGCGCGGATGCGCAGGCTGGTCTGGAGCCATGCTGGTCGCAAACGCACTATGTTGGTTTTGTCATGACGCGGCTCAAATATCGACTATCGAAATAGATAGTTTCACCGTGTACTGTTTCTACAACACATCATTATTAGTTGTGTTTAAGATGTTTTTAAATTGATGCCATTTTAAGAGATTTTTTCTACAAATATCGACTACAGAATAGTGTATCTATAAACAATTAAGTCTAAATACGGTACTAGATCAACCTACATGGTCCATATAATGATTTTAAAACATGTAAATTATGCTCCCTTTAAAATCAATGGTCAATCAGTATCTTGAACTCCGATAGCAGCTAACCTGAGAAACCTCTGCTCCCCTTGTTTATATAAAACCAGATCAACCTTCATCCGCCCCTGACTGCGAAAAGACGGTAAATAAAATCTTACGTAACTTACGTGCACAAGACTGCCAAAAAGCCAGTGACATTTCTCTGGACCTTTTGCTCCCTTGAATATAGCTGTTATTCTCCTCACATGCAATAAAAATAACACAATGCGATATATAACCGCAGATACCAACAAAAACAAAATAGTTTTAAGTATCAGTGAGACTTCCATTTTTTAAACCCACTGCCCTGTAGGATGTACACGGTCAAATGATACGCTGTGATGATCTTTCAACAATAGTGCTCGCTCTCACAAGTGCTCGTCCAGTATATATAAAAAAAAATAAATTAAAAAAAAAAACCCAACTATTTTGGGTCGAGTGTAAGAAAAAAAAATTGATTTTTTTCCTATATACCATTACTACTCGTTTTAATTTTTTTTCTTACACTCAACCCAAAATAAATAGTTGTTTTGATGTTGTTTTTTTTTTGTTTTTTTTTTTAATTTCAATTATTTTTATATGGGCACCAAGACTGGACGAGCACTTGTGCTCGCTCTATAAAAATTTATTCATATCGATCATATCTATATTTTAAAGCACTATGCGTTCATTGATTAAAAATGAGCCTAGTACATGTATTTTAAAATTGAGAAAAACGTTGTTTGTCTTTTTTTTTAATTTATCTGTAAAATTATTTTTATTACTATTTGCACAGAAAATTAGCTACGACATGGAGTTAGATATTGTTATATTGTGTTGTGTTATATTGTATCGTTTAACGTTTTCCTAGGGAGGGTGTCGGGAAATAATTGTACTAAATAGATGGTCGGATGAACAGGCGTTATGTAGTCTATAAAGAAAACAAAATACATATTGAAGAGGACCCCCTATGCCTTATGCCTGGAGTTGTATTCGTATCCACCACCGTCTACGTTGGGTTTTAAATTATTTATATCTCTTTTTGTCAATTCTTTAATATACATCTAATTACAAGGAAATGGCTGTTTTCTATAAGTAATCAAAAATACGATTCGATGCCGCCGTTAGCAGAGGTAGTTTTGTACAAAATTGTACCGGCTTCAAGTAAAATTTGGCAAGTTAGCAACTCGACCAAGGACACACCTAATAATATACCGTGTATTTAATATACTAGAACAGTATGTTGAATTTGCAGATCCCTACTTTGACCTTTTATTTGAATAACAATAGATTTAACCACAAACATGGACATGGGCTCATTTGTTAACAAATATGTTATGGTGAAATTCTTAATGTATCCAATAATCTGATAATAAAAATCAAGACAGGTCAGGGATCTATGCATCCTCGTTTAAGGCAAATTATTCGTCCAGGTTGAGGAGTATGTTGAGAGTATTCTTATTTTATAGAAGGTGGTCATTTTTACTGTTATTATTCTAAAGGGGTCACCAGAAGCAATTTCGAACTGTTTTTATCAAAATTGGGTATATTTTTAGGTAAAGGCCAAATGGTATCCATGGTGATCTGTCAATGCAGACGAAAACTAGAACTGTGTCCAAAGGACACGGATGTCCCCACTGTGCAGATATGCTCGTAAACAAGAGCATGCATATCTGTATGTAAGATTTTTATGTGGAACTTTTTCATTCCACTGTTTCATTTCTGTACATATACCTAAAATGATCTACAGGTAACCTTATGTACATGTTAAATTAAATTACAAATGTAAAATTTATAGTTCAATTATTTTATATGGTATATAGTGAAAAAATCAACAAAGGGCCATAATTCAGTTAAATTTGGTCACAGCAAAAATTCCTTCCTTTACTACCATCTACACATTAAAGCTGTTCATCCCTGGAAGTTTAAGAAAAATCTGCCATCCGGTTTAAGAGGAGTTGCGTTCACAAAATTTCTACATGGTATATAGTGAAAAAATTAACAAAGGGCCATAATTCTGTCAAATTTGGTCGCAGCAAAAATTCCTTCCTTTACTTCCATCTACACATTAAAGTTGTTCCTCCCTGGAAGTTTAAGCAAAATCTGCCATCCGGTTTAAGCGGAGTTGGCGTTCACAAAATTTCTATATGGTATATAGTGAAAAAAATCAACAAAGGGCCATAATTCTGTTAAATTTGGTCGCAGCAAAAATTCCTTCCTTTGCTACTCATCTTCACATTAAGGTTGTTCATCCCTGGAAGTTTAAGCAAAAATCTGCCATCCGGTTTAAGAGGAATTGCGTTCACAAAATTTCTACATAGTATATAGTGAAAAAATCAACAAAGGGCCATAATTCTGTTAAATTTAGTCGCAGCGAAAATTCCTTCCTTTACTACCATCTACACATTAAGGATGTTCATCCCTTGTAAGTTTAAGCAAAAATCTGCCATCCGGTTTAAGAGCAGTTGCGTTCACAAGATTTCGGGACGGACGGACGTAGGGACAAGTTCAACGCTATATGCTCCCACTTTGTGGGGGCATAAACAGCAGATTGCATGCCATACAAAGTTACTTCAATAAATGTATTATTATCTCCTTTATTTACTTTAAACATAACACATGTTATACTTAATACTTTATTTCATATAAAAACATCAATTACAGTAATTACTATTACAGGACATGTTGCAAATATCTAAACACACACTTTGATGTCCATCTATTTAACAAAGAGAATTATATACAAAATGTTTTAAAAATTCAAATCAAAGTTACTAAAATGCCCCGATTAAATTAATTATCTTCACTTATTTTTTTTTTTCATGATTTCCATAAATTTTTTTATCACATACTAACAATTAAAATCAAAATGATAACATCTTTATCCCTTTACGCTTTGCCAGCTAATTTTCTTACATCGACTTGTTCAACTTAAATTTTTGGAACAGCTCATAATCGTTTTTTAGGGATGAAAAAAATTTGGGGCTATTCCCCCTTTGTTTTCAAGAAAAGGGTTATGAAAAAACAAAAAAACTTAAAAATGCCCTAAATGTTTTCCTAGTTCACAAACCAATCAGAAATAAAATCCCCACTCCAAACCTTCCTAATGAAAAAATTAAGTAAAAATTTTTAAAAAAAACTATTAATGTTTTTCCCCCAAATTCAATTTAATTAATTTAAATTTTCAACCCCATATTTAATTTTATTGCAAAAACAACTTTCCCAAAAAAATCTTCCAATTCAAGAAAGATTCACCCATATTCATTTTTTTTCCCCCAGGGTTCATTTAAAATTGGGGTTAAACTTTTAAATTTGACTAAAAAGAAAGGAATTTTTCCCAAAAAAAGTTTAAAAAATTTAAAATAAAATGCCCCACTTGGGAACGCAATTTAAAAAAAAGAATCTAAAAATAAATTTTTTAAAATAATTAAACGCTGAAAAAATAAAATTTATCAGCTTTTAATCGGGAAAAAATCAACTTTGCACAGAAAACATCATCAAATCATTCCGTTTTTAAATGTTTTAAACACGGGATGAAGGGGACACCATTTCCCCCAATTGGGAATATTACACAAACCAAATAATATTAGATGTTTTTTCTCCCATAGATTAGGCCCTATATATATATTGATAAAAAATCTCTTGAAAAATAGGTCATTTTGTAGGGGAAACGGTGTCCAAAAACGTGTAAAGTACAATTGAATGATTGATACCCTTGGGCTCTTAAATGAGTCTTTCATTTTAAAACTTGTTCCGGAATTTTAAAAAACTTTGAAAAATTTTTCAATAAAAAAGCCCATATCCGCGGACTAGTTGACAAACAGTATAATAATGATATTCCAAGTCCTACAGCACCACCTTTACGCAGTCCTTTTAATCCCCCTAGAAGAAGAAACAGAATTTATTTATGTACAAAGGCAAAAATTTTATTATTTGTGATTTTTAACATTGAAAGCACAATAGAATTGTCATAAAAAAACAACAACATTATCTACTACAGGATTTCAAAGAAATGGTCTTTTTTCTTAACTAAAAAAAAATTTACGAGCCATAGTTCTGCTATCATATAATGAACAAATCACAAAACACCCCAAAAAATGTGCATGAGGGAAATTAGTAACAATAATAGGGAGAAAGTTTGGTTGAAATCAGTTGAGAAAGGAAGGAAGTGAAGAAGGACAAAGAAGAAAATGTTTACATGCACCAACCTTATTACCAGTTAATTTACACAGGAACAGTTTGGAAAATGTACATGGAAATGTTCCTATAATGCATCATGCATACATCAAAAAAAATTTTATTTTTTTCTATAAATTTTGGGAAAAAAAAAATAATAAAAAATTTGGGTAATAAAAAACCTACCTGTACATTTATAAAAAAGCCTGTTGTTTTCAGATTAACGGGAAATTAAAGGGGTTTTTCATATGATTTCCCCAATAATGATAAAGTTGTGTCTTTTGGGAAAACTGACAAAAACGATGAAAAAAAAAAACAAATTTTTGAACATAAACCCAAATTTTAAAAAGTTTAAACAATTATAAAAAACTAATGCTTTAAAAATTAATTAAAACCCCAAATTCAAAATACTCAATTTTTTTAATGTTTATCTTAAAAACAGATTCAATGTAAAAAAAATTACCACGTAAATTTTTTGGGGTAACGGAACCCCGGCCGTTTTTTTCCCCCGTTTCCCCGGGTTTAATTTTTTTTTTTCCCCAATAACTTATTTATTATTTTAAACCTTTTTGATGAGATAAGGCGCAGAGTACCCGTAATTATATCAGTTATCCACGATATATCAAAAATTCTGAAAACCCCTGAATGGTTTTTTTGAGAACATTCGAGTACAGTTTTCTTTTTCATAGCCTGGGCCGAGGGGAAACGGTACACACTAATTTGTCATAACTATAGCAATTTCTAGCAAGTCATATGTTTTTTGACACTATTTCATAGAAACAATAAAATGTTAAATCTGATATATTTACTATGTCCAATGTATCGAGTGAATGCAGTGATGTTTTAGCATATTTTCATAAAGTGATGTTGAAATGATACGGAACACACTGTTATTTCAAAAGATACGGTTCAACACAATTTCTGTCTTTGAAACAATTCTAAATTAAGATATATAAAAAAAAATTTAATTAATTAAATTATAATGTGAGTGATTTTTCATAGTTATACATTATATTATTTAAAACGAGAACCCTGAGACCTGTTTGCAAATTATCATTATGCCTACAGTTTTGATGTAAACAGGATTATTCAAAAAATAAAAAGAACATTTTGAAGGTACGTTGCGCAAAATTCGATTTTTTATATGTTGAGCAATTAATATTTGGGTATAAAATGTTAAAATTTTAGGGAGGGATACGGAAGACATTCAAAAATTTTGTTTTGTTTTGATTTTCATTTGAAACAATTAGGGTACATTCTTTTGGATTATAAAAAACGAATTGTGTGAAATTCATGGACATCTGTTATGTGCGATTATTATTTCATTTAATTTGTTTGTTCGAATATATAAATGACTGTCTAAACGTAGTATGAATATATAAACAAACAAGAAGTTAGAAGTAAGTTGGAAATATATGTTCCTTGCAAAATGTTGTTTAAAAAATCAAATTTGGAGAAAAACGCTGGTTTTGATGTAAGTGGATTTTTTAAATCACGGAAAGTTTAAAAAAATTTTCGGCCCACATGATATTTGGTACACTAATCATCTGCCAGGGTCCCAAACTAACTGCATGTATCTAAATTATCAAATTATCTACATATGGACAAATATATTTCGCAGTTTTACGTGCAATCAAAATTAATAATTTGATAATTTGAAGAACCCATATGGGAACAAGGCCTGTTATATTTCGTAAACGTAGTTTATACAAGGTAACCTTGTTACATATGCATGTAAGGATATACATGTTAGGAAATTTGGTAAAAATTATGCCTATCTTGGACTTTCATTTCAAGATGCATTTAACACTTGATTTCATGGATATGTGTTGCTTTGCTTGTTTGTGTTAAAATAAAATGATATTTTAATAATACCCATTTTGTCAATCAAATGCTATGGATTTTGGAAGCTGCGTTCTGTTTTATATACTACATGAAGTAGGTACGAGACCACAAGTGACTTCGATGTTTCGATTTTTTATGTGAGAAAATTTCTTACTACTGTACAGAATGTCGGTCGTTTATTCAGGTGCCCGTTCGTTCCTTTATTTATACCCAAAGGGGCACTTGTAAAACTCGAAAGTCGCCACATGATAATGCCAGTTTTATGAGCCGTGAAACCAAACCAAAAATTACATAATTACATGAATTAAAAGTTATTTTTAAAGCTTCATGCCTTTAAACATTAAAAATTTAAGCAATGGCGACTACATTTTTATTTGTTTGGGTCGTCAGACCAAACAAATAATGGTAGCGAAATTTCAGGCTCTGATATGCTTATTTGCAAAATAAGTAAGTAGTCCGAACCCCTGGAAGCGGTTACTTACCTTTATATGTATTCTAATGCTGAAAAAATAAGGGGGGATCACTGTGTTAAGATTTTCAAATGATGGGCGCATTAATTTTCAAGCCTTCTCGGGATAAGAAAAAGTAGTTCCCGATTGGTCAAAGATTTCAAATATTGTGTAATTCTTTACAGATATACATGTAATATTAAGCTCCATGATTATTTACATCAGTGTCAAACGGAATTAATAAGGGTTACAAACCCTAATTAAGAATGATATGATTTTCTTCAGGCTGTTATCTTATAACTTCCCCGTGGTCGAGGGGTTACACGCTCGTTTAGGAAGAGAGATGTCCTGAGTTCAAATCCAAGTTAAGGCAACTCATGTTTTTTTTGTTTGTTTTTTTAATTGTTTAAGCCAAATAAACAATGAATTACATAATCAGTGTTGCAATAAGCCTTATAGCCAATTTACTAACAGTTTATGACACTAGAAACAACATTGGTGGCACTTTAATAAAACAAATTGGTTTACAATCTCACAGCCTTCACCTTTCTGACATTCTTAGACCCAAACAAATTCAGCGCCTTCTGTGATTTGATTTAATTAAACATGACCATGATATTGCAAAATTGTACCTAAGGACTTGCTTATTATTAACAAAATATAAATATATATAAATTTGTTATCAAGTAATGATACTTTTCAGCGATTTAGGTCATGCCCTTGTTTTATTTTTTCAGGATGAAAAGCAAAAAAGACATTCTTACTTCACTTAAACTAAAAGAAATAAAAAACAAAAATAAACATCAATAAACAACAGGCATTATATAACAACATTTTCTTTCTATAGAACCAACTACCTGATCTGTGAAGATCGAAGTGTTTTAACATACCCTAGGTGATTGTAAATAGGACAATTACATGGAGGTTGTAAATGTTAAGCGTGATCTCTTGAAATAAAGTGCACAAATACATATAAACATTAAAAGTAAGCATTATGATACATTGCAAAACAGGTCCCTGGGTTCTCGTTTAAATTAATAAAATGTATAACTATGACAAGAGGGCCATGATGGCCCTGAGGTCGCTCACCTGTATATACCCCCCCCCCCCCCCCGGGCCAATTTTTACCCAAGGGCTTTTATTTGAACAGACTTGGTAGACACCCATAAGAAGATGTTTCATGCTAAACATCTAAGTTCTAGCTCATTGGGTTTTTTAAAAGAAGATTTTTTAAGTTTTTACTATACACATATAGTTAAAAACAATGACACCCCTGGGGGCAGGGCCAGTTTTTTGACCCCCGGGCTTTTTTATTTGAACAAACTTTGTAGATATTTATTTTAAAAATGTTTCATGTATAATATCTAAACTCAAGCTATTTGGGTTTTTTCAAAGAAGATTCTTAAGTTTTTTGCTATACACATATAAGGAAAATCAATTGGACCCCCCGGGGCGGGCCAGTTTTTGACCCCAGGGCTTTTTATTTTGAACATACTTGGTAGACAACCCATTAGAACATGTTTCATGCTAAATATCTTAGCTCTAGCTCTTTGAGTTCTTTAAAAGAAGATTTTTTAAGTTTTTACTATATGCATATAGGGAAAATCAATGACCCCCGGGGGGGGCCAATTTTGACCCCAGGGCTTTTATTTGAACAAACTTGGTAGACACTCACTAGAAATATTTCATGTCAAATATCTTAGCTCTAGCTCTTTGGGTTCTTTTAAAAGAAGATTTTTTAAGTTTTTACTATATGCATATAGGGAAAATCTATGACCCCCTGGGACAGGGCCAATTTTGACCTCAGGGCTTTTATTTGAACAAACTTGGTAGACACTCATTAGAAGATGTTTCATGCTAAATATCTTAGCTCTAGCTCTTCGGGTGCTTTAAAAGAAGATTTTTTAAGTTTTTTACTATATGCATATAGGGAAAATCAATGACCCCCTAGGACGGGGCCAATTTTGACCCCAGGGCTTTTATTTGAACAAACTTGGTAGACATTCACTAGAAGATGTTTCATGCCAAATATCTAAGCTCTAGCTTTTACAAGTTCTTTAAAAGAAGATTTTTTAAGTTTTTTACTATATGCATATAGGGAAAATTCAATGACCCCCCGGGGCCGGGGCCAATTTTGACCCAGGGCTTTTATTTGAACAAACTTGGTAGACACTCACTAGAAGATGTTTCATGCCAAATATCTTAGCTCTAGCTCTTTGGGGTTCTTTTAAAAGAAGATTTTTTTAAGTTTTTACTATATATGCATATAGGGAAAATCAATGACCCCTGGGCCGGGCCAATTTTGACCCTAGGGCTTTTATTTGAAATAAACTTGGTAGACACTCATTAGAAGATGTTTCATGCCAAATATCTAAGCTCTAGCTCTTACAGTTCTTTAAAAGAAGATATTTAAAGATTTTTCTTTCGGTTGCCATGGCAACCAGAGTTCTGCATGAAATGGAATTCTTTGAACAATCTTGATAGAGCTTCATACAAAGAGTATTCCTGCCAAGTTTCATTAACATTGGCCTTGCGGTATCATAGAAGATGTCCTTAGAATATTTAAAATGTGGACGGACGACAGACGACGGACGCCATTTGGTTGGCCATCCTAAAAGCTCACCTGCACTTTGTGCAAGGTGAGCTAAAAAAAATCACTCACATTATAATTGAAATTAAATTTTAATATATTTTATTTTAGAATTATTACAAAGACAGAAATTGTGTGTGTACCGTATCTTTTGAAATAACAGTGTGTTCCGTACCATTTCAACATCACTTTATGAAAATATGCTAAAACATCACTGCATTCACTCGATACATTGGACATAGTAAATATATCAGATTTAACGTGTATTTTTCTATGAAATAGTGTCAAAAAACATATGACTTGCTAGAAATTGCTAGTTATGACAAATGAGTGTGTACCGTTCCCCTCGGTCCAGGCTATGAAAAGAAAACTGTACTCGAATGTTCTCAAAAACCATTCAGGGGTTTTCAGAATGTTGATATATCGTGGATAACTGATATAATTACGGGTACTCTGCGCCTTATCTCATCAAAATCGGTTGAGTAATAAATAAGTTGTGAATAAAAAACATACCTGAATCGGGTGAAAAATCGGCGTGTTCCGTACCCGAAAAGTCACGTGGTATGGCCACATTGAGATTCTGAGACTTTTCTTTCAGGTCAGAAATAGGTTTTTTTAGAAATGGGCTGTTTATAAAATTGGCTTATATTGCGAATACAGAGCATAACACAATGTCCTGACTTATACAATTAGTTGCATAATGCCAGCAGAGAGTAAGATACCTATCAGCTCAAGTAAGACTGACTCATTAAGCAGCCTCCCAGCAAACACTAGCTAATACATTTATGTTTATTTTGTTTTAAAAAAATCTAAATTCAAAAGTATTTCAAATCAGCATTCATTAATATAAGCATACAATGAAATCAAGGTCTATTTAATTATCATTTACCAATTAAACTTCTGATTTTATGTAATAGAATTGCTCTTCTTTAAATCAAGTCCTACCTATTGTTCATTTACATTTTCAATATAAAAATACCAAGTAGCCAACAGACTTAAGTATGCTGGTTAGACATTATCATAACCCTTAACCTGCCGAATTTCTTAGACTTTTCCAGCGTCAATTTTCAGAATTGTACTATGCAGTTTTTTGTCATATCAATATAATAAGTTTTAGTTGGTTTAAACATATTTATTTAAGCTCGATTGCAAAACAAATTCTTGCAACTTATATTAATCACTTTCAAGTCAGCTTCCTGGAACCAACCAGTTCTGGTGTCATTTGAAGAAAAATGGTCGTGACACGAGTAGGGCTCGAACCCATGATCTCTGGGTTGAGAGGCAGACACCTTAACCACTAGGCCACTGCTCTTCTTAAGTTTTAGTCAGCCAATAGTATAACAGGGTTCCCACAAAGAAGAGAAATCAAAATTCCCTGACTTTTCCATGACTTTTCCCTGACCAAGACCATTTTTTCCCTGACCAATAACAGCGTCAAGTTTTCACAATCTTTAGAGCATTGAACATATTTTTTTATAAATTGCTGGCCTCCTCTTCCCTATATAAGCCAACCTCTTTCCTCTCATTCTTTATTTTGAATTATTTCAGATACAGAATACATATATATGAATATAAGCATCAATTGTCTTTAGCTACTTGTGTAGTTAACTTTCAATTAGCAGGAGTACATTTATCCAAAATGAAAAGTATTTGATAACATATGTCATGCTCAAATATGTTTCATTCTCAAGCATTTTGTATGGGGAAGGGCCAATATATAAAATATTGCATTTGTGAAAAAATGTTATGTCAATGCATCAATATAACAGAAATAGATTCTTTTTTGTTCTATATAATTGAACTTTGCCATGATGCAGTTGTGTCTAGTGAATTTTGGGTCAGCATAAAATATGAAAATAGATGTGCAGAGTGTCTAAATGTTAAGATACAAAGGCCATAATAGTGAAATAATTGATAGGTGTTTACTGTATTACATTGCTGTCTTAAACTTTGAAATACAGTTACATTTTTTTTTTTCTTAAATGCTATTTTTTTTCAATTAAGCATTACCTATTTCTTAGATAGTTAAAATTTAAAGGAAGATTTTTTATTTTATTTTACTATATGTAAATAATGAAAATCAATGAATCAGCCAATTTTGAACCCTTGGCTATAATTTTAACAATCTTGGTATAGGTCCATTACACAAATGTTCATGCTAGATATCTAACCTATAGCCTTTGTCAATTCAGAGAAGAATTTTTTTAGCTTTTTACTAAATGTATAAACATATAAGAAAACCTTTGACCCCTTGAGTGGGCCAATTTTGACGCTTTGGGCAAAATTTGAGCAACTTTGGTAGAGGACCTATAGATGATATTATATACCAAATATCAAAGCTCTAAGCCTTGTACCTTCAGACAGTAAGATATTTTAAGTTTTTACTATATGTGTAAAATGAAAATCAATGACCCAAAGAAAGGGTCGATTGTTAGAGGTCCAATAGACGATGCCTTTTGCAAAATATCTAAGCCATGAGCCTTGTGGATCTTTAGAAGATTTTTTAAATCTTTTTTTTCTTATAATTTCTTTTTGTTGCCATGACAACCATATTCTTGCACAGAATCAAATTCTTTTAACAAATTTGGAAGCCCTTTACCAAAGGAACACTCATGCCAAGTTTTGATAAATTTAGACTAACATTCTAGAAGATTTTTTACTTCACTATTAAGTTAAAGTTATTTAAATGACAAGAGATTTCACAAATTTTCAGACATAAGCATATTTTTAGAGTAAGATATTTACAAGAATAAAAAAGATTCTCATAATATGATAAATAAATATAACAAGAGCGATCAGTAATCACATGTGTCGCCTCATGATGGCCAATTTCATGTTGGGACAAATTTTGTGACAGACGGACAGACAGACGGACAGTGCACAACTAGACTAACCACTTTGTACTGATCATTCCTGTAAAATTTGGATAAAATTGCACCAGTAGTTTATGAGTAGTCCGGACAAGCTTTTGCGTATCTGGCAACACACAGAAAAAAACACCTTTTTATCAAAGGGCCATAACTCGGCCAAAAATCATTCAACCGGAAAACCCGTGCAATATGCGCAAGGACTTGAGCTACAGATCAATCCTGTAAAGTTTCATTGAAATTGCATAAGTGGTATAAGAGAAGTAGTCTGGACAAACTTTAAAAATAAAAATTATTAAAGGGCCATAACTCAAACAAAAATCATTGAACCGGAAAATGCTGATAATATGCACAACTAGACTTGGTACTGATCATTCCTGTAAAGTTTGGATGAAATTGCACCAGTAGTTTATGAGGAGTAGTCCGGACAAGCTTTTGTGTATCTGGCAACACACAGAAAAAGAAACCTTTTTATCAAAGGGCCATAACTCGGCCAAAAATCATTCAACCGGAAAACCCGTGCAATATGCGCAAGGACTTTAGCTACAGGTCAATCCTGTAAAGTTTCATTGAAATTGCATTAGTGGTATAAGAGAAGTAGTCCGGACAAACTTTAAAATTAAAAATTATTAAAGGGCCATAACTCTGACAAAAATCATTGAACCGGAAAATCCTGACAATATGCACAACTAGACTTGGTACTGATCATTCCTGTAAAGTTTGGATGAAATTGTACCAGTAGTTTATGAGGAGTAGTCCGGACAAGTTTTGTGACGGACGGATGGACAGACGGACAGACAGACAGACAGACAGACAGACGGACAGACGGACAGACAGACGACGGAGAAGTGATCCCTATATGTCGCCACTACTCCACCGTAGAGGCGACACAAAAATACCTAAAATAATAAAAGAAACTTGACTGATTTTGCTTTTTACAGTCTGACCAACACTCTTCTCTTACAAAATTCCCTGACTTTTCCCTGACTTTTGCTTATTTTTCATATTTCCCTGACCAATTTCAAAATTCCCTGACTTTTCCCTGACCTTGAAAAAAAATCAATTTTCCCTGACTTTTCCCTGACCGTGGGAACCCTGTATAAGTGAATGATCAATAAGGCAAAGCAATGTTGACAGATTGCAACCCGCTCTACAAATCCCAGCCACACTAGCAGGGCACCCAGGAGGAACCAAACTAAAAACTGGAGAGGACACAAAGACTGTGAAAGGAAAAGAGAGACAGCAAGGTCAAAATACACTGATACACAGGCAAGCCTGGCTCTAAACTGGTTCTTTCCAGTTCCAGCAACATAACAGTTAATGAAAGCTGGCTAAGCTTTTAACTGATCATACAGCGGGTTATTTATGTACACTAATAATTAGAGATAATACTTACCAACAGTTCCAAATGCTTGGGCTGATGATGCTCCTTGTTTGCTAATAACGTTTAACATGCTAAAAAAATGAACAGGAAAATGTGAATGCATATTTATAAACACACATTTTGTAATCTCAATTTCTATATAAACTTAATTCATGGCTGACAGGAATTTAAACATAGGTTTCTCTTAACAAGGTCTTTTAGCTTAATTTGACATTATGATCGTTGTTTTTTTCATTGTCAAGCTGAGCCGATTTTACTACATTGTATATATCTCAAAAGATTTACCATTGATAATAGTAATTGACCAAAAGTTCATATTAGAAATTTTTTTGGGATAAAATATAAATCTGCCTAAAATATAAAAAGACTACCCAACTCTTTTTATAAATTGAATGTTACAATTAAAATTTTGATAGATATTAACAGAAATTTTGTTCACTCACTATATACCCTTGTATTGGCATAATGTATGAGCCAGATTGTATTAAGACATAATTTTACATTCATCTTTTAACATTACCATTTGGCTTAAAGTTATTGATGTAAAACACTTACTGTGTTCTCTTAACAGAGGCTTGGTACCCCTTCGATGTTTTGATACCTGAGATAACACCATTAGCTCCTCCCAGTGCCCCACCTGAATAAAATAATGAGGAATATAATAATAATTAGGTTAACTGAGCAACACCTTGAATCAAAATAAATTAGCCTTTACTACAAGTACAGAGTACAGAGCCACACCAGCCGGTACATCTGGGTAAACAGCTCTATACTGTTGGCAGACTTTTTTACATTTTCATCTTAAATTATCAATAAAATTGAGGGACCAAATATCGTCATTTTAGGGCAGTAACGGGTTAAGACCTACTAATTTAAATAGCAGTTAACCAGTTCTTGCACTAATGTGACGACATGTCCATTTAAGAAATTAAGCAATTACGGTGTAGTCATCTACATCCTACATTAAAATTTTTGTTAAGAATTTAATTTCAGAATCAATATACTTTAATATTATTTTACTTCATTGTCATACATGCAGCTGAATGTTTTTTTTTGTATGTGTATACACATAACATTTCAAATGACAGCGCACTCCTCAGATTTTAAACAGAACAAATATTTTAAGTTAACAAGAGGGCCATGATGGCCCTGAGGTCGCTCACCTGTATATAGGCCCCCAACCACCCCCCCCCCCCCAACGTTGCAGGGCCAATTTAACCCAAGGGCTTTTATTTGCACAAACTTGGTAGACACCCATAAGAAGATGTTTCATGCTAAACATCTAAGCTCTAGCTCATTGGGCTTTTTAAAAATACACATATAGTTAAAAATAATGACACCCCTGGGCCGGGTCAGTTTTGACCCCAGGGCTTTTATTTGAACAAACTTGGTAGACACCCATTAGAACATGTTTCATGCTAAATATCTAAACTCTAGCTATTTGTGTTTTTTCAAAGAAGATTTTTTAAGTTTTTACTACATGCATATAGGGAAAATCAATGACCCCCTGGGGCGGGGCCAATTTTGACCCAAGGGCTTTTATTTGAACAAAATTGGTAGACACTCACTAGAAGATGTTTCATGCTTAATATCTAAACTCTAGCTATTTGGTTTTTTTCAAAGAAGATTTTTTAAGTTTTTACTATATGCATATAGGGAAAATCAATGACCCCCTGGGGCGGGGCCAATTTTGACCCCAGGGCTTTTATTTGAACAAACTTGGTAGACACTCATTAGAAGATGTTTCATGCTTAATATCTTAGCTCTAGCTCTTTGGGTTCTTTAAAAGAAGATTTTTTAAAGTTTTTACTATATGCATATAGGGAAAATCAAAGACCCCCTGGGGCGGGCAAATTTTGACCCCTGGGCTTTTATTTGAACAAACTTGGTAGACACTCACTAGAAAATGTTTCATGCTAAATATCTAAACTCTAGCATTTGGGTTTTTTCAAAGAAGATTTTTTAAGTTTTTACTACATACATATAGGGAAAATCAATGACCCCCTGGGGCGGGGCCAATTTTGACCCAAGGGCTTTTATTTGAACAAAATTGGTAGACACTCACTAGAAGATGTTTCATGCTTAATATCTAAACTCTAGCTATTTGGTTTTTTTCAAAGAAGATTTTTTAAGTTTTTACTATATGCATATAGGGAAAATCAATGACCCCCTGGGGCTGGGCCAATTTTGACCCCAGGGCTTTTATTTGAACAAACTTGGTAGACACTCATTAGAAGATGTTTCATGCTTAATATCTTAGCTCTAGCTCTTTGGGTTCTTTAAAAGAAGATTTTTTAAAGTTTTTACTATATGCATATAGGGAAAATCAAAGACCCCCTGGGGCGGGCAAATTTTGACCCCTGGGCTTTTATTTGAACAAACTTGGTAGACACTCACTAGAAAATGTTTCATGCTAAATATCTTAACTCTTACTCTTTTGGTTCTTTAAAAGAAGATTTTTTAAGTTTTTACTATATGCATATAGGGAAAATCAATGACCCCCTGGGGCGGGGCCAATTTTGACCCCAAGGCTTTTATTTGAACAAACTTGGTAGACACCTATTAGAACATGTTTGATGCTCAATATCTTAGCCATAGCTATTTGAGTTCTTTAAAAGAAGATTTTTTAAGTTTTTACTATATGCATATAGGGAAAATCAAAGACCCCCCGGGGCGGGGCCAATTTTGACCCCAGGGCTTTTATTTGAACAAACTTGGTAGACACCCATTAGAACATGTTTCATGCTAAATATCTTAGCTCTAGCTCTTTGGGTTCTTTAAAAGAAGATTTTTTAAGTTTTTACTATATGCATATAGGGAAAATCAATGACCCCCCGGGGCGGGGCCAATTTTGACCCCAGGGCTTTTATTTGAACAAACTTGGTAGACACTCACTAGAAGATGTTTCATGCCAAATATCTAAGCTCTAGCTCTTATGGTTTTTTAAAAGAAGATATTTAAAGTTTTTTCTTTCGGTTGCCATGGCAACCAGAGTTCTGCATGGAATTAAATTCTTTGAACAATTTTTTAAAGGTGACCACCAAAGGAACATTCCTGTGAAGTTTGGATGAAATTGGCTTAGTGGTTTATAAGGAGATGTCATTTAAAGTAAAAGTTTACGGACGGACGACGGACGGACGAACGCCGGACGAAAAGCGATCACAAAAGCTCACCCTGTCACTTTGTGACAGGTGAGCTAAAAATAAATCACTTGAAGTGATGTTTAAGAAAACTATTATTTTTTTCAACCAAATCCAACTGTGAACAAGGGACCTGAAAGCCAGGGTAGGACAGCTTTACATATAATTTGTGTAGTCATGTTAGGAATCAAGGTGGAAACGAGGTATTCCTTAAACACTCACCTATAAATACACATCCACCTATCTGAGAGAATGCTTTTTCAAACTTGCCTCTCTGATGACCTCCAGCTCCTTCAGATAAAATGTAATTTTCATTATCCTGAAACATAAAGTTACATTTACATGTATGTATAATTTAAAATAAAATAACTTTTATATATTTTTCAGGGTAAAAATTTATTAGACAAAAAGAGAGCAGCATTAGAGATAGCGTGCGTATCGGCGTCATTTACGCAAGCAAATACTCGGGATACGCCAGCTTCGTCATCATTTTGGCGTATATCTACGCATGATAATTACAGTTTACGCATTTAGTGAAACAAATTTGGCGTAGGCAATGTTTACATTGACACCGATAAAAATGACTGACTGGTTAGCGTACTGTTCTATAAAGGTGTGTTATTTTCTCAGCCTGGGTTTATAATTGCAAACCAGTCGACTTTGTATCACTGAGACGCTCGGTAATAGATGTACATAAGATAAATCAAGCGTCTGTCACGTTATTGAAGTAGACGAAAAAATATTGTCAATTTTATCAAATTATCAAGTTGTATACATTGATGATATCTTGTTCGAAACCCAAACAACGAAATCCGTGTAACAAGCCCAGTGTCTTCTCAGTGTGTAATTCAGTCAATTTTTGAAAAAAATTTGACTATTGTTTGCAAGAGCGAAAAAAACTCATACGACAGCATTAGAATTTAGATGCTACAAGTAAAGGTTTCCCGTGGCTGTCTGTAACGTCAGATACGACAGATGTAGTGCATTTGAAATGTGCCTTGTGTTGTAACAACTAAATGGGTGGAAAATGGGCCACAGAACGGGTTCTCAACATCCAAAAGTCTAACATTGAACAGTAAAAAATTAATTAATTGCAACCTTTTATTGTGTACCTAGCTCCTATTTTTTAAAGAAAAAAATACAATGAAACTAAGTTATGCATCACACCTTATTTTATTTCATTTATATGTAAGATAATTTACTGTCCTTTAAATTTAAAATTAACAGTCATCTCAACATGTAATTTGGTACATAAATGGTTGATAATATTAGCCCACAAGCTAAAAGAATTCAGTGTGGGTCACAACTGTTTGCATGTATACATTTAGTTAATTTCACATAAAAAGGTTCAAGTTCTTATAATATGCCTTAAACCTAAATATAAATAATACCTTGCCATGCTGCAATATTTCTGATAAATTATAAAACTGAGAGGAGTTTTTGATTTTTTGTCAGGCTGTACTGTATAAAAATATAATGTATCATTATTTGCGGCAAATTGACTCCCAAGTTCTTAAAACTGAGAGTCAATTTTACTCCTTCATTTGGCTAGAAACTGGCAGTTTACTCTGAAGTATAAAAAACAGAGAGTATTGACTCTTGAGTAAAAATAATTATCTAGAACACTGAGAGAGTTTGAAACAGTATACAATAATCATGCGCTGCAATCATTGCTACAAGGTAGGCTAGTCAACACCAACCCTTCAATTCTACCCGTAATTCAATACCACACTGGTTTTCTAAAGTCCACAATGATTCACCTTGTCCCAAATCAAACTTAAAAGTAAATCTGGCAATATGTCTTCAGTTATTTACTTATTTTCAAATTAAGAAAATAATGCTTATACAATGTAACATTTAACACATATATTTGAACCAGCATTACTCGAAATTAATGTAAACAAATAACTTTTTAGCTAAGTCACATCATCTGTGCAGGAAGACTAAGTAATTGAGACCAGTTTGATCTTCAGGCAGGTTAAATATCATTTATACATGTAGAAATTAATCAGTCCTAGTTTTAAATTGATGCCTTTTCTAACTTTAGTATATGAAATCTCTAAAGTTAATGAATATGGTAAATATTACACTTACTTGAACTATTCTTGGATCTAAGTTCATGTAAGGTGAGAGAGCTGCTGTCCCTTTCACTAAAATACAAATACAAAGAAACATGATTTTAATTTGTCAAACAAGAGCGGATTGTACCGGGTTATGCTCCCGGAAAATGCTTTTAGACACAGAGAAACTACTTCTTGTTGATATCTCTTATAGTTTCAGAGTTATGTCCCGGACAGTTCAGTGTAAAGGTGAAAAGGGCAATAACTCTAATATTAGGCAAGGCAGAGTTACAGTTTTTATGCACTGCACTTCTTCTTAACAAAATATATTTAATAATACATAAACTATATAATATTTATATACAAAGTTTCTTCTTGATACCAGTTATGTCCCAAAGGTTCAGAGTTTAAAATGAACAAGGCAATAACTCCAAAATTAGGTAACAAAGAGTTATGGTTCTTTCGCACTGCACTTCTACCCACTACCCAATGAGATATATTAACCTACAAAGTTGTTGAAACCTCTGGTAGTTTCAGAGTTATATTCCTGAAGAAAATCCGGACAATGCGACGTCCATAACAGTTTATAATTATGCTCTCCCTTCGGGCAGCATAATAAGAAAAGAATCAATTTATCACATAAAGATAATTAAACCCGGCGCAGGAGTATAATAAATAGAGGATATTGAATGACTGTAAGTTTAATCCTGAATTTATTGAAAGAGTTGAATAAAATTATATTATGCGAGTCTCGGGGAGCATATTATTATTTTATTTAAATAGTTCAAAACATTCAGTAATGAACTTATACAAATTTGATATTCTATTTATTATAAATATACATTTTATTTGGATTTTAAAGGCGTTTTGAGCTCCACACCCCAAGTGTCTCACAGTCTGTGTGGGTAAGCAGGGAAAGGGAGGGGGGTAGTAGTAACCAATCAACGCGCCGAACACCTGTGGTAGGATGCATGATTGTGGGATGTAACATCTTCATATAAATCTTAACAAAATTAATTAAATATACAAAATATATTATATATCTACCCAAACCATATAAATTTTCTAATTACCCCACCCATTCTGAAATTCATGGCGAAGGACAAATTGATTTTTCTTAAAAACGTAAGAATCATTCCCATTTGTATGAGTTAAATATAAAACCTTTATACCTGGAATATTTAGATCTGGATCACTGGACCCGAAAAAACCACCAAAGCCTTTATTTTCTGTCATAATTATGGACTTATGCAATAACACAGAACATGCACAATTTTTGGGATGTTCTTGTTTAATAAGACATATGAAGAATATGTTCAGTTTTAATAGAGGTAGGTTGAGTACAGGTTTGCCTAAAATACGAAAGTGAGATTTTTGACGAAAGTGAGCGAAAGTGAGCGAAAGTGACTTTTAGAATTTGAATTGTACTGTTTTAATAGAATTTTACAGTAAAATTGCTGTTTGCATACGTATATTATTAGCAACTTATTATATGTATTATAATAAATAACCATAATCATGATTTAATCGCCATTTATTGGCATAATTTCTATATACAAGTTCAGCACTCTTCCTTTCACTTGCATATAAAAATACGAAAGTGACTTGTAAAGTATTAAATATAGAGTTTAAATTGAAAATGTACTATATCTGCAGTTTGTAAACGTGTATTATAAGAAATTACTATTATTTGTTTTCTAAATTAATCATTATGATGATTTAAAGTTTTATACCCCATTTTTTTGCATAATTTCTATAAATACACATCAGCGATCTTCCTTTCGCTTAAACTGAAACATACGAAAGTGACTTGTAAAATATCAAATATAGAGTTTGAATTGAAAAACGTACTTAAATTGCAGTTTGTAAACATATAACATCAGAAATAAATAATTTGATATTCAACACTATATTTCAATTAAACACTATATTTTAGAAGTCACTTTCGTATTTTCTATGTGAGCGAAAGGAAGATTGCTGAACTTGTATATTGAAATTATGTCAAATAAATGGTGATTAAAGATCATAATGATTATTTTTTAAAATAATAATTATAGATTTCTGATAATATACGTCTGCAAACTGCAATTTTAGTATAAATTTCAATTCCATATTTAATAATTTACAAGTCACTTTCGTATTTTTCAAAGTGAGCGAAAGGAAGATCTCAGAACTTGTGTATAGAAATTATGCAAATAAATGGCATGTAAATCATCATAGACTATATTAGTGATTATTTTTTAAAAGAAATATTATTAGTTGCTAATAATATACGTCCACAAACAGAAAATTCACTGTGAAATTCTATTAAAACGGTACAATTCAAATTTTAAAAGTCACTTTCGCTCACTTTCGCTCACTTTCGTCAAAAATCTCACTTTCGTATTTTAGGCATACCGGTTGAGTACCGCTATTTTGGATAATGATTCAAGATATTACTAAACTATTTAGTTGTTTTGCCATTAGTAGAGGACATTATATAAATTATGCAGATTGTGTTGTTGTTATTTAAGTTTGTTTGCTGTTGTTTTTTCTTCAAAAATAATATTAATGAAATGTTTTTATCGAATGAAGTCTTCTTATACATGTATGTGATATTAATTGTTGAAATTGATCTACAGGTATATTTTTTGCGATGTCGCATCACGGATTAATATAAATCCGTGGTCGCATTTATGCGTAAAAATTTTCAAATAAAAGTACGAATTAATTGATTTTATTTTCTGTCATTTAAACATATTTTCATTGAATTGTTTTCAGTTTTTTTCTACTGTTCTTAAATTATTCTTTGTAATTGTGTTTTTATTTGTTTGGGTCGTCCCAGACCAAACAAATAATGGTAGCGAAATTTCAGAGTCTAATGCTGTTAATTGCAAATGCCGAAAGTAGTCCACCTTTTTGAAGCGGTTACTTCCCTTTATATGTACACTAACTCCGAAAAATTCAGGGGAGATCACTGCGTAAAGATGGTCAAAGACAGGCACATTAATTTTCAAGCAAAATAATTCCCGAATGGTCGAAGATTTCTAATATTGTTTTATTGTATTTTCTGATCAAAAATAAGTAAAGACAAAGCGGACATTCAATCTCTGACACAGAAGTTTACGACGAACCTAACAACAAGTAGTTCTTAAAACAGCTTAAAACTAGCGATTTAAAAGAAAGAAATATTTTTATTTTGTTACAAGTATCCAACAAATTACAACGCATTCAAAGTTTAAAAATAGCGTTGGCTTATAGAATTGTCAATAAATGCACAATCACAAATTACGCAGATGAATATGATTTTATCAATGAAAATACTATTTTTAGCGATACTACACAGACCGAGTAGTGGAATATATCGATTCTACATGTCGGACTGTTTGGGCGAGAAGATTTTCGCTAAATTAACTACTTCAATTTTAAATAACAGGTTTATCCTGAACAAAATACCTCGAAATTAATAAGGATTACAAACCCGAAATGCAATATGGAAGTTCTAAAATTAGAATGACTTGATGTTATTCAATTGTCGTTTGTATAACTTCTCCGTAGTGCAGTGGTAACGCGCTCGCTTCGTGAGTGAGAGGTCTGGAGTTCAAATCCCAGTCGAGGAAAACTTTTTTTTTAATTCTTTTTTAAGTGTCTTTGTTAAGGAAGTAGCCATGATATACAAGGATAAAGTGTAGCTGTCGTAAAAAATGAACATAAATGATATTTTGATGCAACTCTAGTTATGCAGAATTCCGTATGCATCAAACTCTGGTGCCTTGCAAAATGAATTATAATACATAAAAATAAACTTATACAGGAAAATACATACATATATACAGTACGATTTAGATTGCAAAGATCAGAAAATACCACAGAACTTGCAGCCCTTCGATTCTTTATAAATATACATGCTTACAGTAAGCTCCAGGATTATTTACATCTGTGTTAAACAACAGTTAAAGTCGTTACAAACCCTAATTTAGAATAATATGGTTTTCTTCAGGCCGTTCACATATAAATTCACCGTTGCTGAAGGGTTTTCGCGCTCGCTTAGGAAGCGAGAGGTCTGGAGTTCAAATACCAGTAAAGGCAACTCATTTTTTTTTTTCAAATTGTTTAAGTCAAATAAACATTGGATTGAATATCAGTGTTGCAATTAGTCTTATAGCCAATTTACTACAATTGAAACGCTGGAAAGCATTGGTGGAACTATACATATAATGTCACAACCTGTACCTTTCTTTCATTTTAAGACCCAAAGAAATTCAGCGCCTTCTGTGCTTTGATTATATTTATGATGTTAATTATAATTAGTAATCATTTGGAAAGTTTGGATCTCTTTTTACAGTACAGTGTATCCAATTTGGGATATGTTGGGACATACAATGTATATTGCCCTTTTTTTTAAAAGACCCTGTGTTTTTTCCTCTTTTCAAACTCTGACGAAGGCCAGAATCTTATATTAACACTGATATTGATTTTAAACCAGTTTTTTATGATAAGATTAGAAAATTCCACTTCAAAGACGATAATGACAATAATATTTAACATGCGTTTATGCCATTATGATTATTTTGTACATTTGATTATACAAAAATTATATATATTAATTCTATAAATTTTATTTTAAGGGGTATTATTTTAGACTTATAGTTAAATACTGGTTAATAAAAATATGATTACAATAAATAAAAAAAAATAATTTTAGGCTTTAACATGATATCACCTAAAGTGTTAAAACTCCTGATTTTAAAATTTACTTATTTATATTCATGAATAGGGCATATATTCCGAAAGTTTTTTTTTCTTACAGCAGCTTAACAATGGATGCCCCTGTCACTTGATATGCAATTATTCAATAAACCATTTAGGTGTCACCTTCCCTGGCCAGCCTGGTCATATGGTCTAGTGCATTAGAAGTGCACACGGTGTGCACTTCTAGTTCAGCTCTAGTGCACTAGAGGTGCACAAGGGTGGGAAGTTTAGTGTGAACTCAACTGTATAAACATTGTGAAAATGTTTAATTCGGAATAAACTTTCTTGCATAGCAGACTGGCGTTTCTGTGAGTTTTACCACGGATATATATTTTTTAATATAAATCCGTGGTTTTACCCATGCCGGAAATTCGTCCGTTCGTTCATTCATTCATTCATTCATTCATTCATTCATTCATTCATTCATTCATTCATTCATTCATTCATTCATTCATTCTTTTTTTCTTTCTTTCTTTCTTTCTTTCTTTCTTTCTTTCTCTCTTTCTTTCTTTCTTTCTTACAATAATACTGCATGGTATACAATAATCGGAACTGTTTCCTTGACTTTATTTACATTCATGACTATCTTTCAAACAGTATGGATATTTAATGGTGTTCAACATTCATAAACATTATTTAAAAATTCATTGCATAAATCAAGCACAGCAATTGTAGATCGCACGTGTTGTTGTAAACAAACGAATATTTCCAAAAGTATTCCTTGAGAAAGGTAATAAAAAGAAACTTTTTCCTGCAAAACTCGTTAGATTATTTAGTATATTCCATATTTACTATTTTTGAACTCTGATATCATTGACATTGTTTAATTCTCTGAGGAATTAAGTTCGGACACCGCTATTCTGGATAAATTTATTCTGGGTAAATTTATACTCAGTTCCTATGATATTTCAGGTTCTATGATATCAGGGTATTTACATTTTCAGTGACTGCTACTCAGTTCCTATGATATCACAGGTTCTATGATATCAGGGTATTTACATTTTCAGTGACTGCTACTCAGTTCCTATGATATCACAGGTTCTATGATATCAGGGTATTTACATTTTCAGTGACTGCTACTCAGTTCCTATGATATCACAGGTTCTATGATATCAGGGTATTTACATTTTCAGTGACTGCTAGTAAAAGCATATACATATATTCTTAGCTTAGAAACATTTCTTTAGACTAAAGTTACTGTAATCAGTGGTAATAGTAAATACGATTACTGGAGGTTACGTACCACGGAGGATACGTACCAGGAGGTTACGTACCATTTTTGGAGGTTACGTACCACTTATATATTTTGGAGGATACGTACCATATATATAATTTATATAAAATGGGTAAAATATGGTGAGGTTGCCAGTAGAAATTCTATTACTGCTATGATAGAGAAATATTGACTTATTACTTATAACATTATTTTTTTGTCTATTATTTACTCTAAGTTTCATTAATTAAAACATATTTTCTGTTCTATATAATTTACAGAAAATTCAGTTTGTTACATTGTTTATGAATAAAATATTTGTTTCTGTTTTTCATTTGTTTATTTATGAATACCACAACAAGTGAAAATTGTTTGTTTTATACACCTCTAAGAGAATGAATCACACGTTTATAAGAAAATCATTGATATCCTCTGTAACATTTATGTTTTCTATTTGGATGGCTTACAAGCACACAAACTAAACAAGACCCGAAGGATGGTTTATATATTTTATTAAATGTGTTGCATCCAAGTATACACTCATAAACTCCCAAACATCGAGTAAACATACACACAGTAACAATAACGATATTTGATATTAAAGGCGTGGCTTATTATATCTTGTAGACTTGCTTACTACATCCTCCTCTATCTTTAGTTTAGAACTCATCAATAAAATCAATAAATTTAAATCATCAAAAATTTTAATTTAAATGTGCAAACATATTGTAATAAGAAATATTTTTTCGGTATGAAATAAGCTATATAGCAAGTTATATAGCAAGTCTATTGTTATAAACTCTTCTCCTTTTTCAGCAGAGTTCATTAACCAATGCGATTTACTCTAATCAGTGTACTGGGCATCTGCTTCAACGAAGTAATGATAAATATAATGTTATTGTTAATTGTCATATCTTTTTCTATTTTTCGTAATGTCACAAAATATCAAGCAAATTACATTATTATCACAACATTTGTTCAAACAACTAGCATTGTTATCAAAAGAATGATTTGTTTTTCTGTAACCAATTATAAGGTAATTTCATAAAAACCAAAAGTATTAATTTCACGAATAACAGATTGTTCTCACACACGTTATCATTTTTTCCTAAGATTAATAAATCCAGCAAGCGGATATAAATGATACACTGCTATGACAGTCAGGGGTGTAACTTAAACATGTTATCATTTTTATAACCCATAGCCGTTATAAAATTTTATCTGTTTACTAACAGGATCAACTTTGTAAATGTTTTATTTTATTCGTATATCTTCTCCGTTTTCATTGAAAAGTGACTGTATGTACACGTATATTGTAGAGTACCGATAAAAAATATATATAATTATATAATTTATATAAAATACAAATAATATAGAGCATAACAATTATAAAAAAAGACCGAATTATAACTTTAATATTACTTTTTAAAAATCACATAAGAGCAATTAATTTAAATGCAAACGTTTTACCTATATCTATGTATGATTATCACACATTCAGAAATGAGTAATCTAACAAATCACAAACAAATTGCAAAACTATTGACATATGATTGAATACACTGATTTATAATTGCAAGTCTCCGGTTAGTACGTAATACTGATTTTTTAAAATGAAATTTTGCGGCGATCAACTTTTACAGAAAGCATGCATGCATAATTTCTTTCTTAATAAGAAAACTTATTAATATTTAATTTCAGGTTGTTGACAACTCAATAAGAAGTAGACCACCTTTAAGTTCCAGCAATGTTACACGGCACTACGAGTGCTGTAGCTGGCATGATGGAAGTCGAGCAACGGCTGGCACATATTTTTAAAAATACTTGTTAATTGTGTATTGTTGTTTCATTTCAGAGCGTGTAACATAATTATTGTTATTTTCATTTTATGCACAGTTCAGTTAACGTGTAAATGAAACTAAATGTAATGTATAAATGATAAAATATGTAACGCTTGTTTAGTTTTTTTTTATTCAAGGTAAGTTATTTTGTCCGGTTTATTAACATGCATATGAAATATTATTATTGCTTTTGATTATTTTGTTTATTTCAGTTAATTTGAGTTAAATGCGTATAAATAAAACAATAATACTATAAATGAAAAAAAAAAATGTTTTTTTTATATATATGCTGTGGTTTGTTTCATTGTACTGTTCATTTCAGTTAAGTGCGTGTAATTATATTATTGTTATTAATTATTTTCAGTTTTGTGTTGTAAATAAAACTTGTTATTATCGTTAATTGCGGTTTGTTGTTTATTCTTATATATTCATACATATTTAATCTCATTACAAAATACAATTAATGCGCGAATTTGAACAATAAACGTGATATAGTTTCACACCTTATCCCTATTATTATCACTTTATTATATATTTCTATAGTGGTACGTAACCTCCAAAAATGGTACATTTATGCAGTGGTACGTAACCTCCATGGTACGTAACCTCCAAATTCCGTAAATACACAGGCGCTAGTCACATAATCAAATATTTTTCATAATCGGCCTATATATGTGAGTAAATATTTACCACTTTTAATTTTGCAATGCACAAAATCAAAAGTGGCCAAGTGTACACAATGTATAACAGGGTTCAAATACATTTATTTGATTTCAGGATACTTTTCGTGATTAACCTCTTCATCTACTCAAGAACATTATTCTCCTGATTTGAAATGGACCAAGAGGCCAGCATTTCCAAGCAGCCTGAAAAGACAGATATATGTTCAAATGAATCGAGCATGCAAGTGACGGCTGTCCCTCCTTCTTGCAATGACGCAGGTGTTTTAAATAAAAGTGCTGACAGTGGAATTCATGATGTAGAAACAAGAACTCGAGTAGAAACAGGAACAGATGGTGAAACTCCTATTTCAACAGCTGATGACAATTTGGATACAAATATTAAAAATACAGTGGAAGTGACAACAGGAAAAGAAACTGCTGTCATTAAAAATACAGAAAAAGGTGTATTACCTAAAGATATCACAGAAAATAGTGATAAGAAAGATAATGAAGGAAGCAATGTTAGTGTTGGTTTGATTGAAAAAGAATCTTCCAATGAGAACTCTGGCATACATAATGAAGCAGTTATAAAAAAAAATGATGAAACAAGTAAAGAATCTGTAAATGTCACTATTGATCATTTTGATACTATTCAGTCAGAGAAATCCAAAGACACAAATAAAGAAATGGATGTTGAAGAGAAAAATCAAGCTGATGTGGAAATTGATAATGAAACCTTAGTTGACAGTTCAGGTAATGTCATGATGGAATACAGAACTGCAAAGAAAGTGATAGCTGGAGATGGTAGTTCTGACTCGTCACCAGACAGTGACTCTGAACCTGAGACAGCTAATGATAAGGCAATAGAAGCTAAAGATACAGAGGCACAACTGAATAAGTAAGAGGCTAAGTACACATTTGTTACACAAATACTAAATCAGAACTATACAATCAGAACTGTACAATTTTGTTTTTGACTAACCTCAGGGTGGGTGATCATGTGGCACTTGTTTAAGGTATCATTGGGTCACCGCTAATGGTATCTGCTCATTTTTGTTGTATTTTCAATATTTGACTGAAAAACAAATACCATGTTCCCAGAAACTATTTTCCTATTCAAATGGTATATAATGTTCCATTGTAGCTCTTTTACATTTCCTGTTATATGCTTGCAGAAATTTTTCTGTGCCGCAATATTTTGATGAAAATATGTGTCACAGTTCCTTCAAGCATATCCAAGAAAGTACAAGAGCTCCTTTGGGAAGATATGAACCATTGGAATTGAAACATATTTGCCAGGAACATGGTGTGAGTTTATGATTCAAATATTGAAAGATGTGTTGAAAAATAAGCGAAGCACTGCATGTTTTTTTTTAATGAAATCTTTCCTGTGTTAATTCCTGCATTATCTAGGCTCGCTGAGAATAGCTGAGCATGTGCACTGTCCTACTGTCAGCTCTTGTAAAGTATTTTGATGTTCCTGGAACATTGAAATTCAAATCATGGATAAATCCAATAATTAGTAATGTCTTTCAATTTTTGGACACATCTGATCATCATAGTTTAAAACAGTTTTTATTGGCATTACATATTATTCACAACATGTATAATAATTATATATAGAAAGGAATCATGTTTGAATAGTAATAAATAAATTGAAAATAGCAGAGCAAAAATTAAACAGTATATAATGTTTTCCAGAATAATTTCTAATGAGAGAGATGCTTCACCAGAGAGGGAGAAAAGGGTCAAATTAAACAGATATGGTTTTGAAGATATTCGAACTAAAGGGGAACTCCTACCAGAGGTAAATGATACTGATTTTTTTCTCAAAGGTAAACTGGATCACAGAAAGACTAAGGGGTCTTCACAGCTAAGTGGTGAACTTAGCTGCCTTATAATCACTTGCGCCTTCATTTTTGTGGGTTTGAATCCCAGCAGGGAACTTTTGGTGTGAGAAAGCTATTAATGTTTCTACTCGAGTGCTAGCTGGTGCAGAGATCTGCCGAGGACGCGATTTTGCGCCATTGGCGCTAAAAAAATGAGAATGGCGCAGGAAAATCGGCAGCAAAGGGCCATGGGCGCATCTAAAATCTGTGCCAGACTTATAAGAAAACAAAACTGTCTGCTGGGTTATTTAGTCATCCAGTCAAAACTGGTACCAACAGCAACATGTTACCCATGCTCCTGTAATTACGCATATTCTTGAGTTTATCCATTATCCCCTATAGCTTTTGTCCATGTTATCTACTTATCGCATTTCTTCTCATAATCCCTTTCCCACACAGATACTCATTTCTACTACCGTAAATTTAATCCAATAAAACAAACAAACAAATTATACAACTGCTTAATATTTAAAATGATTATCGGTAACTGAAAAAAGTGTTGCTATTTTAAGAAATGCTGTAAGTTACAGTATAATCTGACAGGTGTTCAACTTGATCAACCCTAAGGTCACTCAAGTTCACGCAAGTTTTGGCTGATGAAGTGTAAGAAAAGATGTATATTTCGTTATCAGAATGTTTGACAGGGTGATTATTAACCAATCAGAGAAACATTGTGCATGACTTTTTTCATGATCAAAAGGTCTGTCGGCAAATGTCTTTGATGTATGCTGTCTACACAGAGGCATACAAGGGGCAATAAAATTCATCAATGTACCTGTACAGTGGTAAGGGACATTTGGTGCAAAGTAGGAACAATTAAATGGATAATGCACAATAGAAGACATTACAAGTAAGAACCAGCAATTATGTGGATAAATTTGCATATCAAATTTTTGAGCAGCCATTTAAAAAATATTTTCATTTTTGCCTGCAATTAATATTAGTTAGAAAGTTACCATGTAGGCATGATTTTTAATTATTGGTAAAGTACTGAATCATAAGTGAACCACTTGTCATAAAATATGATTTAAGTTTTATTACCGGGGCAATTCAATTATCTACAAACTTTTTAACAGTTATTTTGGTCAATGTTAACTTATTTTCCCAAGGCCCATACTTTGGTAAAAATGGCCCATCATTTTCAGACCAAGTGGGCCCAGGGCCCAGTACTTTCAAATTCTTGGCAGATCTCTGCTGGTGTCTGTAGTAATACATGGATTAGTATTTTCAATCTCCTTCCAACAATAAAGCTTTAAAACTGCTAAATGATCTTTACAGTAATAGCAGTGTTTGAAATTAGCAGTAGTCCTATAGCCCCAGACTACTAAATTTCTCCTCGGGCTACCAACTTTCACAGTAACAAGCCCAACCAGGCTACTGTATTTTCAGAGGCAATATAAACAGCTGTTGTGAACAAATGAATCGTGCTAGTGAAATGTCTTTTGGGCTAGTGAATATTCCAATCTGGTAGTCCGACCAGCCTAGTAGATTCATATCCTTATTTCTTACACTGTAATAGTATGGCCTAAGACCAACTTAAAACAAACATTTAAACATTTTGAAATTGTTGGTTTTAAGCAGGAAATTGTAAGACTGTACTGACATCACAAACAGTTTCCTGACTGAACAAGACCAGCAAGTGTGATATTGTTTTTCAAGCATAAACAGGGATGCCAATTTTCTGCGGATCCGCAGAAATCTGCGGATTTCGAGGTCCTCGAACCACTTTTGATAACAATGTAAATCCGAGGAGAAAATTTGGTGGGTGGGGGTCTCTTTCGCCGAGTTTGCTACCATCTATTGTCCGCCGATTGTAAATGTTTAGACCGTACCGTAAATATTAAGACCGTACCGCTTTTCGGGTATGTTCAGTTATTGTTGCTATTATAGTAAGCCAATGAACGATAGCGTTAAATAAACCGACCAATCGTAGCGTCTTTCTGTAGTTGAAGAAATCAAAACAAAATGTCGGCCGATTAGCCAATTAACTCCAACAACGCTTCGAAGATCAAAGACTTGACAAAAATGTTAAAAATAAGTTTAATTTGAAATGGTTAGAGAACACAGTAAATGTGAATATCTGATCAACGAGACAACCGTCCGCATTGGTGATGATTTCGTCAAAATAAATATCAGTAAATATCAATATCAGTTGATGAAAATATGTGATAAAGCACTAAAAGGAAATGAATTTTAGACCATCTGAAAAGGATGAAAACCCTGGAGCTTCCGGGGGCTTTGCCCCCGGGGGGCTCTGCCCTGGACCTGCATGGGGGCCTACGCAGCCCCCATGACCCCTCGTGTTTAATTTTCCTCGTTTTTCCAAATTGTCTGTTGGCATCCCTGCATAAACAAAATGGCACCATCTTACTTAACTAAGAAAATGTTATGAAGACTAAAATGTCATTTAAGCTGTGCTTAGGGAAACAAATTGTAAGCAACTTTCTTTGATTGTAAAAAAAAATAATGATATAAATGTTTTATAATTTACAGGATTTACCTCCCCTTGAAGAGTTGACAATAACAGTAGATGAGTCTGTTGTTATGGTAGAGGTTGGCAGCATCAAAAGCATTGTTGGCATTCTAGGTATTTATAATGATGTCTCCCAAATTGTTTTGCCTTTGTTGTCTGTCTGTCTGGTTGTCCATCCGTCCGCATTAAGCTTGTCCACCCTTCACAGGTCAAACTACTGGTGGGATTTCAACCAACCTTTACAGGAGTGATCAGTACCATCCCTAGTTGTGCACAACACTGGCATGTTCTGCTTTGCTGCACGAAATGGCCGCCAGAGCTAAAAATAGAAAAATCTTTTCCGGCCTTCACAGGTCAAACTACTGGTGGGATTTCAACCAAACTGTACAGGAGTGATCAGTACCATCCTTAGTTGTGCACATCACAGGCACGTTTTACTTTCCTGAAAAAAATGGCCGTCAGAACTAAAAAAAGAAAAATCTTGTGCGGCTTTCACAGGTCAAACTACTGTTGGGATTTCAATGAAACCTCGCATGAGTGACCATACATAGTTTTTGGAGACTTATGTTTTTGTGACAAAAACCCTTCTAGTATATTTTTGCCCTTAGCTCAATCTTTTCTTCGACTCACAGTGGCATCATTGTTTGTTCACCTATTTGGTTAAGTTTTTGTTTGTGGTCATGAGCATCAGTACAAACAATGTTGTTAAGTGGAAACTAAATGTGTGGCCGATGAATTGTTTCTGTCAAGTTGAGCTGAATTAGCTATGTATTTAAAAAGATTAATTTATTTGTTTCTGAGGCATAATGTGCCTTTAAACAGATCATACTATAACAGACTATCAAAAGTGTGTTAAGAAATTTGAGCCGCGTCATGACAAAACCAACATAATGGGTTTGCGACCAGCATGGATCCAGACCAGCCTGCGCATCTGCACAGTCTGATCAGGATCCATGCTGTTTGCTTACATACCCTATAGCAAGTATAGAAACTGATAGCGAACAGCATGAATCCTGATCAGACTGCGCGGATGTGCAGGCTGGTCTGGATCCATGCTGGTCGCAAACGCACTATGTTGGTTTTGTCATGACGCGGCTCAATTTTATAGAAGATAGAAGTATCTATAAAAGAAATGTTATGGAACAATTTGTTCTGTGTATCTCTGTCTTTTATATTTCAGTTGTGATACAGTCTAATGAAAATGTTCCACCACTTAATGATGAAACTATTCTGTTTGTTGAGGGTCACAAGGTTCTTGGTCAGGTAATTAAAATGTTTAAATCATCAGTGAACTTATCTATTAGCATAAATAGAGGATATTCAAGTTTTTTCTATAAATACATGATTTATTTTCATCGAGTGGTATGAAAATAAATATTTCATGAGTGGCGGTAGCCACGAATGAAATATGGTAATTTTCATGCCACAAGATGAAAATAAATCATGTATTTATAGAAAAAACTTGAATTTTCTGTTTATTATATACATTTTTCTCTTTTTAGCTCGACTATTCGAAGAATATGAGAGCTATTGTAGTCGCCCCGGCGTCGGCGTCAGCGTCGTCGGCGTCTGCGTTGGTTAAAGTTTTTTGTAAAGTCAAATATCTCAATTATTACTTGAGATATTCAATTGAACCTTACAATACTTATTTATAGTAACAAGGTTCATCAGATTGACAAGTTGGATAACTCTGCCTACAATATTGACAGAATTATGCCCCTTTTTAACTTAGAAATTTTGGTTAAAGTTTTTTCTAAAGTCAAATATCTCAATTATTGCTTGAGATATTCAGTTGAAACTTACAATACTTATTTATAGTAACAAGGTACATCAGATTGACAAGTTGGATAACTCTGCCTACAATATTGACAGAATTATGCCCCTTTTTAACTTAGAAATTTTGGTTAAAGTTTTTTCTAAAGTCAAATATCTCAATTATTGCTTGAGATATTCAGTTGAAACTTACAATACTTATTTATAGTAACAAGGTACATCAGATTGACAAGTTGGATAACTCTGCCTACAATATTGACAGAATTATGCCCCTTTTTAACTTAGAAATTTTGGTTAAAGTTTTTTTTCTAAAGTCAAATATCTCAATTATTGCTTGAGATATTCAATTGAAACTTACAATACTTATTTATAGTAACAAGGTACATCAGATTGACAAGTTGGATAACTCTGCCTACAATATTGACAGAATTATGCCCCCATGGAACTTAGAAATTTTGGTTAAAGTTTTTTTGTAAAGTCATATATGAGATATTAAATTGAAATTTAAAATACTTTTTTATAGTAACAATGTACATCAGTTTGCAAAATTGCATAACTCTGCCTGCAATATTTGCAGAATTATTTGCCCCTTTGAAACTTAGAAATTTGGTTAAAGGTTAAAGGTCTTCAAAGATATTTACTTGAAACTTAACACATGCACTTAGGATCATAATTGGAGGGTCATAATTGTATGTCACTGACCAAGTTCCATAACTCTATCTTGCATTAAGACTGATTCATATCCCCTTTTCTACTTACTCTCTTGGTTAATGTTTACATGCAAGTTTTACATATCTCAATAACTATTAAAGATATTTATTTAAAACTTCACATATGCATTTAATGTCATAATTGTAGGTCACTGACAAAGATCCATAATTCTATCTTGCATTTAGGCTGATTTTTCTCCCCTTTTTCAACTTAGAAATTCATGGTAAAGTTTTGCTTGTAAGCTGTTATCTCAGTAACTACTGAAGGGTTTGTGCCTTTTTTGGGACAATTTTATGCGTTCATAATAATAAAGCAGTGATTTACTTGATAAAACATCTTAATAACAAGCCTTTCTACCTTTTCTGTCAAATTTATGTATTCATAGGTAATTAGTATTGTTATACTCAATAAAACACCCTTGTGACATTACCTTCCGAATAGTCAAGCCAATACTGTGTAATTAGACTCTCTCTAAGGCCTATAACATGAATTTATAAAAAAAAAAATTAGCCCTTTTGTGAACTTAAAAAATTTAACATTATCAAGGCTCTTTTACTATCAAGCACTTAGAATAGTCGAGCGTGCTGTCCCACCGACAGCTCTTGTTTGCTATAAAATTTGAAAGGCTTTCCCTTAAATTTTGTGTAATGGCAGAATTTAAAAGAAAGTAGTCCGGCAAGACACCAGTGAAAATACGGAAAATATGTTTCACTGTAGTGAAAAATAAATTTTTACAGTGAAAATACGGAAAATGAAATATGCATTTTATTTCATCAATATTTCTCAATATTTCATTTATAAGTATATAATAAATAAATATATACACTCCGCAAAATAAAAAACACTTTACATGGACTTAAAATGGGCATATTTCAATTTCTTATTGGTGTATCCGGATAAATCTGATTAGAGTCACTCATGAGTATTATGAATTTCATTATAAACCAGAAAACAAAAATAACAAAATGTTAAGTTATCTTATTTATCCTCCAATTTAACACTCATCATTTGCTCTAGGATGGGCATAATGTCACTGAACAACAAATGGACAAATCTTATTTTTTCTTGCCAGAAAGTATTAACAATTATAGACCCATATGTAACATTAGTATTGAAATAAAATTACACAACAAGCTGCATGCGTATTTTATTATCAAATACATTGGTACAAGTTTTTAGGCATATACCTGAAATTCAGATTTGTTATACTTATGAAAGTACTCTATATGTGTAAACCAATTGAAATATTGCTAAATTTATGGTTTTCAGGTTTTCTGATATTTTGACATCCATGCAAATATATCATCTATATTTCTCTTTGTGTATTACAGGTTTTTGAAGTGTTTGGTCCCGTTAAGACTCCATGGTATTCAGTCAGATTTAATGAAGTAAACAATATTGAAGCCAAAGGTCTGAAAGTGGGTATGCCAGTTTTTTGTGCTCCACGAGAAGATTCTTTCACCAAGTTTGTGTTTGTGGATAGTCTTAAAACGTATGTAAATTTGGTGATTAATAGAGCATATTGTTTGAAGACTGAAATAAAAACTATCAGTGAAGTTCACTTATTATATATGAGTCGCGTCATGACAAAACCAACATAGTGCGTTTGTGACCAGCATGGATCCAGACCAGTCTGCGCATCCGTGCAGTCTGATCAGGATCCATGCTGTTCGCTTACAAACCCTATTACAAGTACAGAAACTGATAGCGAACAGCATGGATCCTGATCAGACTGTGCAGATGCGCAGGCTGGTCTGGATCCATGCTGGTCACAACCCACTTTGTTGGTTTTGTCGTGAGACGGGTCGTATAACGATTTCAGAGTTTTTCTCAAGTCTTAGGATTTTCATTGGTCAGTGAACATTCTGTGACAGATTCTTACCAATCAAATAACTGAATTTGAGCATAAAGAATTTCTTTATAACATCAGACCCAGTTCTTGTGTTATGATTACAATGTATAGTCTAACTTGCCCAAGTGACCATGTGCATTAAACGACTTTTGTCTGTAGTGACCAAATAAATTCCTCCTGATCATTTTCTCTCTATATCTTTAATGTGTTACTTAAGAAACCAGCGACCACTAATTTAAAGTCAGTTTATCGTGATCAATCTTTTCATCAAGCAGCCACTTACACCTATCAAGTATTTGTGTTTTTAGCTCACCTGTCACAAAGTGACAGGGTGAGCTTTTGTGATCGCTTTTCGTCCGGCGTCCGTCCGTCCGTCGTCCGTCCGGCGTCCGTCCGTAAACTTTTGCTTTAAATGACATCTCCTCATAAACCACTGAGCCAATTTCATCCAAACTTCACAGGAATGTTCCTTTGGTGGTCACCTTTAAAAATTGTTCAAAGAATTTAATGCCATGCAGAACTCTGGTTGCCATGGCAACCGAAAGAAAAATCTTTAAATATCTTCTTTTAAACAACCCTAAGAGCTAGAGCTTAGATATTTGGCATGAAACATCTTCTAGTGAGTGTCTACCAAGTTTGTTCAAATAAAAGCCCTGGGGTCAAAATTGGCCCCGCCCCAGGGGGTCATTGATTTTCCCTATATGCATATAGTAAAAACTTAAAAAATCTTCTTTTAAAGAACCCAAAGAGCTAGAGCTAAGATATTTGGCATGAAACATCGTCTAGTGAGTGTCTACCAAGTTTGTTCAAATAAAAGCCCTTGGGTCAAAATTGGCCCCGCCCCGGGGGGTCATTGATTTTCCCTATATGCATATAGTAAAAACTTAAAAAATCTTCTTTTAAAGAACCGTAAGAGCTAGAGCTTAGATATTAAGCATGAAACATCTTCTAGTGAATGTCTACCAAGTTTGTTCAAATAAAAGCCCTGGGGTCAAAATTGGCCCCGCCCCAGGGGGTCATTGATTTTCCTTATATGCATATAGTAAAAACTTAAAAAATCTTCTTTTAAAGAACCCAAAGAGCTAGAGCTAAGATATTAAGCATGAAACATCTTCTAGTGAGTGTCTACCAAGTTTGTTCAAATTAAAGCCCTGTGGTCAAAATTGGCCACACCCCGGGGGGGTCATTGATTTTCCCTATATGCATAAAGTAAAAACTTAAAAAATCTTCTTTTAAAGAACCATAAGAGCTAGAGCTTAGATATTTGGCATGAAACATCTTCTAGTGAATGTCTACCAAGTTTGTTCAAATAAAAGCCCTGGGGTCAAAATTGACCCCGCCCCAGGGGGTCATAGATTTTCCCTATATGCATATAGTTAAAACTTATAAAATCTTCTTTTAAAGAACCCAAAGAGCTAGAGCTAAGATATTTAGCATGAAACATCTTCTAATGAGTGTCTACCAAGTTTGTTCAAATAAAAGCCCTGGGGTCAAAATTGGCCCCGCCCCAGGGGGTCATTGATTTTCCCTATATGCATATAGTAAAAACTTAAAAAATCTTCTTTTAACTCAAAGAGCTAGAGCTAAGATATTTAGATATTTAGCATGAAACATGTTCTAATGGGTGTCTAGCAAGTATGTTCAAATAAAAGCCCTGGGGTCAAAACTGGCCCCGCCCGGGGGGGGTCATTGATTTTCCTTATATGTGTATAGCAAAAACTTAAAAATCTTCTTTGAAGAACCCAAATAGCTAGAGTTTAGATATTTAGCATGAAACATCTTTTAGTAAATATCTACAAAGTTTGTTCAAATAAAAGCCCGGGGGTCAAAACTGGCCCTGCCCCAGGGGTGTCATTGTTTTTAACTACATGTATATGTGTATAGTAAAAACTTTAAAAATCTTCTTTTAAAAAACCCAATGAGCTAGAACTTAGATGTTTAGCATGAAACATCTTCTTATGGGTGTCTACCAAGTCTGTTCAAATAAACAAATAAAAGCCCTTGGGTAAAAATTGGCCCGGGGGTGGGGGGCCTATATACAGGTGAGCGACCTCAGGGCCATCATGGCCCTCTTGTTTATAGGGTGTTGCCACATGCCATCACAAGTGTAAACAGTTATACCAAATGAATGTCTGAAAAAACACATAAAAGTTCATACTGGCCCCAACATTTATTTATTAACTGACATTTAAAAGCATTAGTATTTTAAATTGTTCAAACAATACAGTTTTAAAGTTCTTTTTCAAAGAATGCATGATTTTGATGGCTTGGTGTGGAATAATTATGCCATAAAGGAGGAGTTCATCATGTACAGTCAAACGTGTATTAAGCGACCGGGCAAGGGAAACACCCAAAACGGTCGCTTAATGAAACGGTCTCTTAAGACAGTCAGCATGATATAAAAGTCAAAATTTATAATAAATGAAATCTTTTTTTATTCGGTGGGATTGTTTTTCAACTTCATTTTTATATAAATATTGAATAATAAGTATGCTCCGATAATCTAAATGGATGAAAATGTAAAAAATAACTTTCTGATATTTATTGACAAAACAGTTTTGATCCATTACGTACATGTTTGACATTTTTTCCAGAATTTTTTAACTTCTCTGTTGTTTTTCCTTGTCTCCAACACGAAAACCCTATTAGTGAAGATGTTTACTGTTGTGCATTTTTTCATTTGAAATAAACAAACTACATCTATTTGTTACGATTAATTTAATGGCTGATCAAGTTCAAGGTCAATTCAATGCAGTCTAAATGTCAACAAGCGAAGCGTATACACCATCTCAGTATGGGCGGAGTGTTGCATTGTTTATTCGATATTATTGGATAATACACGTCACGCGCATACTTATCTCCATTTGCATACGCTAAAACGGTATGGGAAATAGAGTTTTTCACACGGTTATTGTTGTGTATTGATTGTTGACACTTGTGACATAACGAGGTGGCGTTCTCTAAAAACACAATTACTTGACAGGTAAAAGTGGTCGTTTAATGAAAAGATTGATGTCAATTAGGTGACTAATTAGCGGTCGCTGGTCGCGTTGAGCAAAAGTCGCTTAATACATTAAAGATATAGAGAGAAAATGATCGGGGGGAATTTAAAGTGGTCGTTTAAGACAAAAGTCGCTTAATACACGTGGTCGCATGGGCAAGTTAGACTGTATACCATTTCATACCATGACCTTGAAATTTTGTTTTAATTTTGGAAGGCTACTTTTAGTTGAATTTTTCTATTGCAATACACAGGGCGAATTAAGATAAATGAGAATAATCAGAGTATAAGTTCTTGTTAGCAATGATATATGTAACTTCATTTTATCTTAAATTTGAAATTAAGAATGATTTTGCCAGTTAGTTACTATACTTTATTCGTTTTAGCAGAAAAGGTCAGAACAATGATTTAGCTACGTCTTAGTTACTATACTTTATTCTTTTCCACACAAATGTCAGAATAATGATTTAGCTACTTAGTTACTATACTTTATTCATTTCCACACAAATGTCAGAACAATGATTTAGCTACGTCTTAGTTACGATAATTTATTCTTTTCCACACGAATGTCAGAACAATGATTTAGCCACTAAAATACTATATTTTATTTATTTTAGTATAAGAGGGTCAGATGCCTCTTGGGAAGACAATAATGAACCTCCAGAGAAGGTAAAGATTTCATATTTTTAGATTATGTTGTTTATATGATGATGAAATATATGTATTGGCTGCTGATTTGGCTCTGTCCCTCCGTCCATCATCACACTGTGTCTCGTCCGTAAGTCAGCCGTTCATCAAATGATTTTAAAATAATTTGGCACAAATGCTCACCATAAGAATATGACTATATGTCATGCTCAACACCTAGACCACTATCTCCATGGTCAAGGTCAAACTTGGAAAGCAAAGGTCAACACTGTCTGATGTAGGGTATATTTTGTGTCAAGTAACTATTTTATCCATCAAGGGATTTTGATATAACTTGGCACAAAAGTTCACCATAATCAGATAACATGCCTTACACAACAATCAGACCCCTTCCTTCAAAGTCCAGGTCACACTTAGAGGTCAAAGTTTAACATGGTCAACTTAGAGGTCAAAGTTAACATGGTCATTTAAAAGGTCTGTTTTATGTCCGGTCCACAATTTTTAATTTGCATAAAAAGTATTTTATATTTGCCATATTCAGACAGTATGTCATTGGCAACACCCAGACACCTACAATTTAGGTCAAACTTAGTGATCATGGTTTGTGTTTTCCTTGCCGAAAGAATAACTGTGAATGTACTGGAGAAATACCAGTAAAATTTAAAATATAAATAGATAACAGTGAGAGGGAGATCACTGCAAAAGTATCATAACTAAATCTTTAAAATTTCATTTATCTCCCTTTATGTTCTAATAATGACTGCTCAGATGTATTTCTCTTATTTCATTATATTTCTCTAATGAATTTATTGTTGCATGTTTATATCCAACATTTATGAGATTTTGCACTGGAAGTCCATTTTCAGACCTCAATCTTTTCAAATAATACTATTGTGTTCTAAATAATGCTATTGTGTTCTTCATGTAAATATTCCCTTAGGGAGGTATGTTGGTAATTAGGTTACATATTGTTGTTAATTTCAGGAAGCGGGCTCATATTTATATAGACTCATATAAGTTGCAAGAACTTGTTTCACAATTAAGCTTATATGAATACCTTTGAACTGAACAATGATTTTTTTTTATTGAAATATCTTGGGGGACAGTTCTTTTCACAAAATATTTGTTTAAAAACTTTGTTATCATTCTTAATTAGTTTTTTTCTTGACATTGTACCATAACTTAATTAATGTACTGTACATAATTGTATTGAATACTTACGTGATACTAGTTCATGTGTTTAAATTATGATTTTATTGGTTTTGAAAATGTGTCTATTTTTAGCATCTGGATTACTCGGATGATGAAGCAGAACGTAGAGCTAAAGCAAAGAGACGTAACAAAAAGTTTGGAGATACTGAAGCTGCAAATGGGGAAGATGGTGATAGTGCAGTCCACAAGAAAAATCCGAGGCAGCGCAATAGGAACAGACCAAATAGAGGTAAGTTCTAATTATCTAAACACGCAGAATGCCTTAATTTGAATTCACCTGTAGTTGACTGTTGTGATATGATATATTGTGTAGCATGCCTAACTAGGATCATAGTGATCTATATGGATTTGCATAGAATCTCAATGTCAAATCTCATGTGAAAACTTGATTATATCTTAGACATAATATAATTGGACAAGCAAAAGTATTTTGGGTTTTTCCCAGATAATCCAGGGGGATACCAACAATTTTTAGCTCGACTATTCGATAAGAATAAGTAGAGCTATTGCAGTCACCCGAGCGTCGGCGTCCGCGTCGGCGTCGGCGTAACCACTTATGTTAAAGTTTTTGTAATAGTTCAAATATTTTCAAATTCCATTGACATATGGCTTTCAAACTTTGCACACTTGTTCACCATCATGACCCCAACCTGTAGACAGGAGGAGGTAACTCTATCAAGCATTTTGACAGAATTATGCCCCTTTTTCGACTTAGAATTTACGTTAAAGTTTTTGTAATAGTTAAAATATTTTCAAAGTCCATTGACATATGGCTTTGAAACTTTGCACACTTGTTCACCATCATGACCCCAACCTGTAGACAGGAGGAGGTAACTGTATCAAGCATTTTGACAGAATTATGCCCCTTTTTCGACTTAGAATTTACGTTAAAGTTTTTGTAATAGTTAAAATATTTTCAAAGTCCATTGACATATGGCTTTGAAACTTTACACACTTGTTCACCATCATGACCCCAACCTGTAGACAGGAGGAGGTAACTGTATCAAGCATTTTGACAGAATTATGCCCGTTTTTCGACTTATTTACGTTAAAGTTTTTGTAATAGTTAAAATATTTTCAAAGTCCATTGACATATGGCTTTGAAACTTAACACACTTGTTCACCATCATGACCCCAACCTGTAGACAGGAAGAGGTAACTTTATCAAGCATTTTGACAGAATTATGCCTCTTTTTCGACTTAGAATTTACGTTACAGTTTTTGTAATAGTTCAAATATTTTCAAAGTCCATTGACATATGGCTTTGAAACTTTGCACACTTGTTCACCATCATGACCCCAACCTGTAAAGAGGAGGAGGTAACTGTATCAAGCATTTTTTTTTACTTTCAAGCACTAAGAATAGTCGAGCATTGCTGTCCTACCGACAGCTCTTGTTTACAAATACAGCTTCGAAAATAAGGGCAAAAGGCTAACTAAACTTTTGTGACCATAGTGCATCATGATGCTATAATGGTAAAAATTTGTTTGTACCGAGGATTAGCTATAAAAAAAAAACCCACACATTTGCCAGGTTCTGGATACTATCTATTGACATAAGATTGCAACAGTATTTTAGTATTTATATGGTAATTAAATGATTGACCACAGCATAAATATATTATTTAAACCTTTCTTATAATTGGCTGTCAGTTGGATGCCAACATACAACTGCATATCTAGTTGGTAGCTGATGTTCAATTATATTATGTGAATTTATGTCCCAGATTACATTTAATACTGATTAAAATTTATTACCATTTATTCTTTGTTCCACATAATTGATCCAATAATTCAGGGGGCAAATCAGTAATTTTGAAAAGTTGTGTTTGTAAATTACAGGTAAATATGCCCTTATGCTATGTTTCATTCAATGGTCTTACTTATGTTTAATATTTTATATTTTCTAGATGAACAGTCTGGTATTAGGCCAGAGCAGCAGATACAACATCCAAAACGAGGCTGGAATCCATTCAAAGATATTCAGAACGGACATGGTAACAGTGGTCCTCCTAGGTATGGAGGTAGACACCAGGCAAATGAAAACTTCAGCAATTCCAACAGACAAAGATGGCCGTCGGGTCAGAATAACTTCAGCAGACCACAGTCTCGTTTTGGCGGGCCCCCAGATTTCCAGAATAGGCCAAGAATGGGTCAGAACCAGGGACAGCCACAATATGGAGGTAGAAATATTCGGCAACAAAACAGTTGGAGACCTCCTATGAATACAAACTTCCCGAATAATATGCAGAATTCTGGTCAAGTGTCAATAAACAGCCCCTCTCCTTCAAACAGACCCTTTAACATTCAAGGTCCTCCCCCACCAATGGGCACACCAGGCTTTGGACAAAGTCAGGGTCAGAGTGCTCCTCAAGCACCAATGAATGTTGACTTTTCTCAACCACCACCACAATTTCAATCTGGTAATCCTGTAAGACAGTCAAACCAACCTGCTGGTGTTAATCCCTGGATGGGTTCTCAAGTTAGCATGACTCCTCCATTTGTTGCCTCAAAAATTACAAATCCAAATAACCAGTCATTTCTTCAAGGGAATCAGTCTATTAGTCATCAACAAATGAATGCTGGGAACCAAATGTTTAACCAAGGGCAACCAGTTAATAATAGTGCATCATTCCAAAGTAACCAGTCAAATATTACACAGACTGGTAACACTCCATTGCAAAGTAGTGTAGGGAATGTTCCCAACTTTAGTATGAACAATAGACAGAACACATTTAATCAGCCATTGCAAAGTAACTTTCAAACAAACCATATGCCATTTCAGACAAACAATTTCAGTGGACAGTCTAATTTCAATAGCAGTAATGAACCTGGACAAGGTGGTCTGAATGTAACTAACTTTACTCCACCAGTAAATACCAGTTCTCAGTTTGGCGGTATGAACCCATTGTCGTGCAATAGTCAACCACCAAATGTACATAGACCGGAGTTGTCAAACTTCCAAATGCCAAATGTTCTAGGACAAACAGGCTTGAGTGTTCAAAATAATGAAAATACAAATTTGGTTCATAATCAGAATTTCATAAATAATCAACAGCAAGGTGTCTCGCAGGGGCCTGTACAAAGTACCAGCTCAAGCAACCAGTTTGTTCCGCCACAGGGATACGGATATCAGAGCAATTTTGTTGGACAGAGTCAGCCTGCAGGACAGGGTGGATTTATACCTACCACTGGTGGTTCATACCCTTATTCTGGGAACAATTTGGTTCCAAATGGGAGTAATAGTGGATCCTTCCAAATGGGAAGTAATGTGCAGTCTAATGTTGTAACAGATCAGCGATTTATACAGAACAATTCATAGACTGATACAAATCTGAGATTCTAACAAAGAATGTGTTTATATGATATATATATATACATGTAATAGCAAAACTGTACTTTATATTGAACATACTAGAATTTAGAAAGATAACTTAGTGATTTGTTAAATGAACTCTTTGATAGGTAATTTCAAAATTGTCATGAAAATGATTTGTAATATTTAAAACACCTAGATTTAACATTTAAAATATATAGATAAAAGCAAGTTTTTGAAATGTATCGCATGTGATTTAGATTAATATTAACATCTTAAAAATCAGGAATTAATAAAATGTGGTTTATTTGTCATCATTTCAAGGAAGTGTAAAATTTATACCATGTTGTGAAGATCAGATTCAATGTCATTAAGTTTTGATATTTTATTAACAAGAGAAATGGAATGATTAAAGCTTTGTTAAGTCTGACTTTTTCCTTCTTTTTCTTCTCGTAAAAAATGTTTAGGTTCCCTTGGAGTAAATGGGAGATTATTAAATTCACCCTCCATCAGTCTTAAAATCAAGATCTTGATGTAACAGTCAATTATGTACAAAAGCTACCTGGATAATATGCGCAGAGAGATAACCATATGGAGATTATGCCCCGTCATTGTAATTATTTATCGTCATTATTCTCCTGAAACAAAGTTTGGGGGGTATAAAGGAGTCACTCGGTGGTCGGTCCAGCCGTCCGTTGCATTTTCCTTGTCCGGAGCGTAACTTGAAGACTACTGGTTGTAATTCAATATTACTTCATACAATGGTCAAGCACATTGAGAGGAAGTTCAGTGCACAAGAACCATAACTCTATCTAAAATAATTACAGAGTTATTGACCTTTGTTACTTTTCCATTGCTTTCTTTTGTTCAGACCATAACTTGAAGACTAATGGTTGGAATTCAATATAACTTCATACAATGGTCAAGCACATTGAGAGGAAGTTCAGTGCACAAGAACCATAACTCCATCTTGACTAATTACATAGTAATTGCCCTTTGTTACCTTTCCTTGTCCAGAGTATAACTTGAAAACTACTGGTTGGAATTCAAAACAACTTCATACAATGGTCCAGCACAAAAAGAGAAGTGCAGTGGACAAGAACCATAACTCCATCTTGAGTAATTATAAAGTTATTGCCCATTGTTACTTTTACTTGTCCGGAGCATAACTTGAAAACTACACGTTGGAATTCAATACAACTTCTTACAATCGTCGAGCACATTAAGAGGAAGTGCAGTGCACAAGAACAATAACACCATTTGACAAATAACAGAGTTATTGCCCTTTGATACTTTTCCTTGTCAGGTGCATAACTTAACAATTAATGTTTTGAATTCAATGAAACTTCATTCAATGGTCAAGTGCAATGAGTGGAAATGCTGTGCTAAAGACGCGTAACTCTTTTTGGACTTTTTCAAAGTAATCCAATAAAACTTCATCAATGGTCAAAATGCAACATACAAGAACCACAACTATCTTTAATTGCCGACAACCAGAACTATTTCAGTTCTTTTGCAAGGTATTCTGTTACTTGTAACTTCCTAATTTCCGAAGCAATCTTGCGGGGGTATTAATCACATTAAGTGATAGTTCTAGTTGTAATTATTTATCGTCATTGTAATTATTTATCGTGGTTGCTTTATGGTTAAGGAAATCCGGCCATAACTTTTTACAAAAGTTAAGTTGATAAAATGTACTATTTGGTTTGTGGCTTTAGAACCATTTGGAATTTACGTGTTTCGCCTTTCCGTCTGACTGTCCGTCATAACCTTGTTTCATATGAATCTAGAACCTGCCATAACTCAAAAATTACAAGAACTTTGTATGTGGTACTATATGAAGGTTATGCCTTTCAAATGTGTTCTATGTGACTATGTGTGTAATACCGTTCTCCAAAGAAATCTAGACTGAGTACAATGCTAGCTTAATGCTACATGTTACATTGTATGGTATGTAAGTAAAAATCCGTATAAAGGTTCTATGTTCTGTCCAAAGAATTCTGGATCCTGCCTTAACAGAAAATACAGAAGATCGGTTGATAATACTTTGTATACACAGAGAACCATTTGGAGATTACATCATTTCAATGTTTTCATTTGAATAAAATATCAAGATGTATTTAAATCAATCCAGAATTGTAGAAAATATGCACTCTGGCCAAAATCTCCTAGAATTCCTCATTCATGGCTACACAAAACTGTCGATACACGTTTATATATGACGTGACCACGTGTGACCTTGAACACAGGAAGCTGAATATTGCGCACAACACAGCGTTACAATCGTGAACATTTGTGCAACGCCATATTTGAATGTATGTAGAAATTTTGCTCCGGATATAACAAGCGTTTACCTTTGTCTTGACCTAGAGAACTTGTTCATGCGCGCGACTTATATTGATGAAATAAAATGCGTATTTTCGTTTTCCTTATTTTCACTGTAAAAAATATATTTTTCACTGCAGTGAAACAAATTTTACCTATTTTACTTGTGTCTTGCCGGACTACTTTATATACAAAAAAAAATCACTTTTAAAAAAACTCGATACTTTTCTGTCAATACATTGGAATCAAACAATATTTTAAAATGGTGTCTGTTTTGGCAGTGTTTTTCAAGTCGGTAATCTATGTGTATGTCTCCACTTTATATTTGATACATCAATTTTTCTTTCCAATAGCAACATCTAGTTTCTACGAGGTGCATATTTAAATAAGTTGCAACGGCAGCGCGTTTTTATAAATAATTCATACGTGAGAAAAATGATAAGAAGAGTCCTTCAAAATATTCACCATGGACCTCTTCACACTTCTCCAGCCTCAGAATCCATTCCGAAAGGTAAACTGTTTATAGACTGGTAGAAAGCGCTCCCACTCTCACTACGGGTTTCGAACCGGCGACCGCGAAGGCAAGATTTGATGTATGAATTTAACCAAAGACCACAAGGAGATGATCAGGACTATAAGCGGGATGTAGCAAATCCTCATTTCTCAGCTCCTCTAAATAACCTTGAACTAAGGCTGACCGATGCACAGGTGCATTATCATGGACCTCAGGTCTCGATCTTTGAATCTAGTCGATGAGGCCGAGGCTTTCAACCCGCTCCCTTTTCTGGTCAGAAGTTAGCAAAAGCAGGATCCAACGGGCTCACACTTTCCTTAACTTTTCTCTCAATACGATGCACTAAGACCCATTATGTCACTTATCCCCTCCACGGTATATCTTTATGCCTTTTTCAGAGGTCGCGACAATTGGCCGCTTAGGGTGGGGATTATCCTTAACATAAGTTCTACCTTCTTTAAACATTGATACCAACCCGGCAGCTGTACGATATGGAAGGGCATTTTCTCCATAAACTAAATCTAGATCCGTTTTTATTTCTGACGGGCATTTACCCATTAACCCACTAATTTACAATAAGCCTTTTGCTCCTCTCTCAAATTTCAGTGTTTACAACCAGTATACAAAACCACATGTATTTAAATGACCTGCTCAAATTTTAATGCACGTGCGAAAATAGACTGTCGAATCTTTCCAACCGTATAAGTTATTATACATGTACTTTCACGTGCAAATCATGGTTAAATTGAATTGTTGCCTGCCTCTTGTGGCATCTACATAGCGAAGAATCGATCTGGCGATACACAAATCGCATCTTTATAGATATGTACATGCATACAATGTATATGGAGATGTGCACAATAACTTAATTTAGACATGGATTTTCAATAAGAATTCATTCTGAAAGTGCCTGATCTAGGCTTTTCAAATTGTATCATATAAAGACAAATAATCTTTAAAAAAAACTAATGTTAACAGACTGTTTAATTCAAATTAAATTGATTTTTATTCACTGTCACAATTTGTATTTGATGAAATTCAGATAGCGTGTGTTAAACTAGTACAAACTAAGTCATTCTCGCTATATACTTTCTGACGCTAAAAAATAATGTTGCAATAGGGCATAGACATATATACATTGAGGTTTAAAGTTTTCATTTTTTCGAAAGTGAAAAAAAGCGGTTGGTATATTTTTCTGTTACAAATTGCAATTACTTTTCGAATATTTACTAGTAATGTACATTTTTTGGAATGTAAATATGTTTTGTCTTTCATTGTTATTATAAGATACGAGTGCATATGGAGTTGCAAGGCGCATGAATTTAACTTATAACGTCTTGTAGAAATTAACAGAGAGGCATTAGAAGAAGCATCAAAGTATCGTTGTCCGTGGAAGTAAAACATTTTTTTGTTAAATATGTTGAAGTAATTTGAAACAAATAAACTTAATATTAATGGACAAGATTGTTTTGCCAGATTACCTGTTTCAAATTGCAATCACTTATTTAATGTAATTTTCAGTTTGTTTTTTTTTTCGGGGGGGGGGGGGTTTAAAAAGTGTTTAGTCATTCAATATCATTACACGAGTGCATATAGATCGTAACTTATAACGACTTGTAGAAATTAAAGGTTTTGGTTTTGTTCAGTCACAATCTGACTAAAGTTATTTCTTGCATGAATATATGATTGCCACCAATTTTGTTTCACTTTGTGATTCGGATTTCCCGGGAAAGCTATTGTAGCCATGCAATCAAACCGTCCTTAGTCGAAGTATCAAAATATCGTCCGTGAAAGTAAATAAATTGTTGACTTTTGTTAGAAAAATATGGTTGAAGTAATTTGAAATACATTGTAAACAAACTATAGACTCAATTTTTAATGGACAAGATTGTAATGCCACTTTACCTTCCGGCTATATATGGACACCGCCATATTTGTATATTAAAAACTGCATCGCTTTCAAAATTGTGAAAGCTCGCCGATGATTTGCTGTTTGAAAGGTCACAAGAAAGTGACCACCAATTCGCCAGACCGTAGTGCGTGTTGATTTTAATCAGATTGTTTCAAATCAGTCTGTGGAAGATATTTGGTTATCAAATACCACGCGATTTTACAGGACAAGATCGTGACTGTTATATAACTTATATACATGATTTATGCATATTCATTTACATTATCAACTAATTATTTTTTATCATGACCAAAGAAAGAACCACTTCACAACAGCTGTTTGTTATATAACAAATTGCTCCAGACATTACATATAACCTTTTATAATAACAAACATTGTATTTTCATGGCAATTTCATGTTTGTTGTATTGTATTGTATTTTGGGCCGA